>NW_027466100.1:815000-887500 GCF_046127955.1 Nelusetta ayraudi | reverse complement strand
TTCCAGACAAACACACAAAGGCGCCGCGGGCGTGTCGGGAATCCCTCGCTGGATTCTGCAGAACGCACTCGGCCGATAGTCGACTGCCGTTTAATTTACGCATTGAAAATTCTATGTGAGGCAAGTACAAATTTATACGTTTATAATGATTTATACATAAACAATGACAAATCGCCTTGCAAATGTCCCTGACTGAAATAAACTTTTTTTTTTTTTTTTTTGCTTTCCCCACGAACCAACTCAGCAGTGCAGTGCTCCATTACAAATGGGGACACACACTTTTTAAGAGCGATATAAAACTAAGCCGATTTCAATGTGACGGCCACCTAAGTGTATTGTTTCGAGACTAAGAGACGAATACAACCAACCAGGGTAAAACTGCATCAACCTGCAGTTTTTGGCAGTAACCACTAGAGGCTTTTTCAAAGGCACTTACATCTGTAATAGACCCACTGTTATATTCTATTATGGAGAAAAAAAACATAATGGCCACCACTAAATAACAGTAACCACACACAATGAATTAAACCTGAATGTTTTTTCTTGAAAAGCACATTTTTGTCATAATGCATTCAGATAGCAGATAGCTGGAGAGTGGGATTCTATATTCGGTTACCATTAAACATAATCAGAATAATAATCTGCAGCTACTCGCTCGGACTACCAGCTTTTCACACAGTTGGAAAAGCTGCAGCCCTGTCCATCGAAGTGCATTTCTTCACTAGTAGCCCAAAAAAATAAAAAATAAGAAAAAAATTCCTGTAACTCTGGCGTTGAGTTAAAAAAAATTCAAAAATAAATAATAGTGCATTATGGTTTACGCATGTCAGTCTGGGCAAGCTAGAGATAATTTCTCTCATTTATTAGCCTGGGACCTCAGCTGCAGGGCTGCAGTGTAGAGGAAACATTACTGTGAACATTGAAGATGTTTCACCCACATAAACAATACAAGAGATATATACAAAAAAAAAAAAACGGTTTAGACATCTTTATATTTAAAAGATTAGTTGTCTGACAAAAAAAAAGTGGAATATTTTGCTTCAATTTAAAGGACTAACGCACTTCTAAAGACTCCAGGAAAGTGTGCTGCATTTGTAGGTTGTGTGTCCTCATTTTTGAAAACGCGTTCACCATCTGTACCACTGAAGCTTCCATAGACTGCACACTCTCAGCTCGGGCTGCGTGACTGTTTTAGAAGAAAACTCTGTTTACCGTCGGTGATGTCTCTGTCGTCTGTCTCATAAGGATAATCAGTATATCTCTCATGTGTAATCGGTACGTTGGATGGAATATATAAATATATAAATATAAATATACATACTGTTACAGGATGGTTGTACAAATAACGGTGTATGATAGAAACAGGATATATTATCATGTCTAGTCTGTAGATTTTTGTAACCTTGCACAAACATTAACGGAAACAATAAAACAATGGAACCTGACTGACCTGTGTCCTTGTGTTGCTTCTCAATGTTGAATATCGTTTCATATTTTCTGCGACACCTGGCAACAGCTGCCACACTCGATCTGGATACTTACTGAATGCGCATCGTTAATATTCTCTATTTGCGTCTATTTATTGTTAGACTTGGCATGTAATTGGTGGTGAGCTGAGGATTTTAGGGGGACTTTACTTGTCAGTAGAGGTTTTGTGTTGCTCCCACTGACTGTGTTTTATGGTTTGAAAATGGAGGCCAAAGTGAAAGTTCCAAAAACGTGCATGGTGTTGGGTGCAAAAATACAAAAATGAAAAAAATGAATGGTTGACATAAAAATTAGCCCTAAATTCATGCCTTTACAAACCAGTTACATTTTTTGTTGGTCTAAATAACTATTTAAAAAAATCATTAAATAGGTGAAATGACTCTTTAAAATGATGATTATTATTATCATCATTATCATTATGTGCATGATATATTGATTCATATTATTTACTTTCTCTTGCTGTCGCCAAAGCTTACAGTTACCATTTGTGTCCAGAGGATGGAGACATTGTCTTGCTGAAATAAACGCTGATAATAAACGACTCCAAAATATGGGTTTTTAAAAAAAACAGAGAGATAGAGAGAGAGCTAAATTAAAATTCTTAATAGAATGAAGATGATTGCCAATATAGAAAACAGAGTCTGACGTTCTCTGATCTCTATGTCTTGATCAGTGCCTCGTCTGCGACAGGCTGTTCTGTTCCTCTTCGAGTCAAGCACACAAAGGCAGGTTTTAATTCGTTTAGGTGTGTTCATTCTGATTAAACTGGGAATGCGATCGGATTATGAACCTGCTGGAGGCCTGAATGGCTGCCAAGAGGAGAGCAGCCACCTGGGGGCGAGCACTCAAGACAGGACCTCCTGGTTCAAAGGGCCTTTTCAGACCTGATGAGATTATCAAGGCCACTAGCTAATACTGTAGTTGATGCAGCTTTGCCAGAACTCCAATCACCGACACCTCTTGTCAAGTCACAGGTGATATTCTAAATATTATCAGCTGTTTCCCATTTCATTCCAGATGCTCCAGTGGCCAAGTGTATAGCAACCACACGTTAAATTTGCCTTAAGTTTTGGAACACTTGAATAAGTGAACTTCAGCCTCGGTGAGGACTTTTTAATTTCAATTTATTTATCTTTCAAGAGTGCAGTGTGTACAGCTTTCCCATTTTGCAGGGATGTGATTGTACCCAAATTTAGCCAGGGGCTAATTGACATTAGTTTACAGTCTCCCTGCCTGTTGTTATAAGCACAGTGCCTTTAAAAGGAGGTGAACAACAGCAGTAAAGAGCAACAGTCACAAGCAGTTCATATTGCAATACACTCCAGAGTCCAGTTCACAGTTATTGTTTAGAGTGGTTATGAATGTAGGTTTGATAGGGATTAAAGTGCTTCAAATGGGGCAGTAAAGTGCTGGAGTTAGATGTATAAGTAGCAGGTGTTGAAGTGCTTGAGTTAGGCAGGAAACTCAATTTCCTCCATCAAAAAAAAACATAATGGCAGGTCTGGCTTGCAACTTAACTTCAATGAGGGGCTCCACCATGGGAAAATAATGATGTGCAAGTGTGATGGGAAAGACCCATGGGAACAATAAGCCAACGTTATCCATCAACCGTTTGGAAGGGCAGCATCAGGTGAGCTTGTGCTTTAAATAGATCATGTGCTCTTCAATGAGAAACTAGCATCCTGCTCCAGCTAACGGCAATGCTATGATTATGAGCTCAACAGAAGATGAAGCACCCCAAGTCTTGCACATGCATGCGGTATATAGCCATGTAAACTTCACTCAACCCACCGCCAGGACCCGGGTGACACTGAGCCAACACCTGGTGTGATTCTATTTAAACTACTGTAGGTGGCGCAGTTGTTAGCGCTGCGGCTAAGATCTGTCTGTGTGGCATTCACACGCTCTCTCCATGTTTGCGTGCAGATCCTCTCGCTGCTTCGGTTTCCTCCCACAATCCAAAAAAAAATAAATAAAATGTTAGAACTCCACCTGGGTCAGGGCTAACCATCAATTCTGATCTTGTAATTTCATTGTACATTCTTTCTACAATTGCATTTACTGTAACGTTCAAATGATGACTCAGAATTGGCATTTTAAGGTCTTGGAACTGAGAATCAAGAATTAATCATTATTCATTCATAATTAAACTGGAGTTCAGGTTTGCTACTACACGATGGAAACCTTACGACGCCCTTTTACACCGTTAATGAGATGTGGTACATGCATATAATTCAACATGACTCTAGTTTGCACTGTTTTTCAACTGGCCTCATATACGTTATGAAATGAGTGAATTCATGTTTCCGGGTTGGGCAGAATTCTTTCAGCACCGTTTCCCTGAATACCTCAGACTCACCTCTCGGTCAAAAATGTGATTAGCCCCACTCTGCTCAGTGCGTTCATGTCAGCTCTGAACTGACGGGTACAAGTGGCTGAGACAACATTCAATGCCAGAGTTTGCAAACTTAACTCATATTTATCAGCACCCGTGACATAATTATTGACGGGTGCGCGTGTTTTTAAACAAATACACTTTTTCATATTCACTTTATAAATGGCTACCAATTCACTCCAGAAGACATTTTCATTGTTGTACCTTCTTTTGTCAGGATTCTTAGACAAATTGGTAGACATTCTGTCATGTGCAAAGCACCGTTAGACTGGAATAAATTACAGAATGAGCTTAAAGCCATTACATCATCATATTTTCAAGACTTTCCCGTTAAGTTATTTTTCGTTTGCTTGTTCTTTCTTGCCTTTTTCTGTGATATTTGTTGGTTGGGGAGGGTTTATGAGCCTTAATTAGGCTCATGACTGAGGTTGTGTCCTCAATTCTGATGATTTTGGAAAGGTGGTTGAACATCAAACTCACAACACAAACTCAGCGGAGCATAAAAAGGGTCTCCTGCTAAAGTAAAGCCAGAACAAGAAGGGCAACCTCCGAATCAAGATTTTATATAATTAAATTTAAACAAAACAGGCAGACCGTCTTCTAGTACCGTTAGTGCTCACAGCTCGAGGCCAGAAGCTGTTCAACATGCTTGTCAAAGGTTAATAGAGACGAATATGCCTGCAAACCAGGGATTCCGTTAACCCTTCACAGGGCACTCCGTCAAGGCAGGACTCAGACGCAGAGATCTTAGATATACCGGACTTTATTGGAATCACTAATGACCTCTAAACAGAGTGACAAAATAATAGGCTATGAAATTCCTTAGTTAACCTTACCTAGCTCTCCAAACAATGTAAAAAAAGATGGACAAAAAAAAGTCACTCCAGGAGGAGGAAAAAGGCTAATGACTATTTCGAAGAAAAAAAATTAAATCAAAAAGCTCTGACAGGAGGAATAAAGCCAATGACCGTCATCATGAAAAGATATAACAAATCAAAATGCTCCGACAGGAAGAAAACCAGACCTAATAAAAAAAAAAACATAAAACTCACAACTGAAAACAGAGGATCTAGAAACTACTAAGAAACTTTAACGATGAAATCAAAATTACTCTCAAAGAGGAAAACAAAACAGCTATGAAAATAAACTACGACAAGAGCGCTAAAGTAAGCTATAAAAGTCACAAACAAACAAAAGATATCACCTGTCTTAAAGAACAAAGGTTCACTTGCGGTGGTGGATGAGGATGAGGGCTGTGGACAGGCTCGTGTGCCTGGGCTACACACAAAGACACTCTGGCAAGAGACAAGGGAGATGCAGACTACTTAAGCACAGGGAGGGTAATGGGGAACAGGTGAAAACAATCGGTAATCGGGTCAGACACACAGGTGGGTGTGACACACCCAGTGAAACAATTAGAAGTTAGAGTGTAACTTATTGTTGATGGGGGATATTTACCTTTTTAAAAATTGGCTAGTTTAGGCTTTTGAATTAATGTATGTAAAAAACTAAATCTTAAAGTTCTCCTAAAACTATCCTTTTGGACTTTACACGTGTGATGAGGAATGTGTCATTAGTCAAGCAGCTCATAGAGTGTAAACTCAACTTCAGCAAGTCACTGCATGTAAAACAAATATACACAAATATATAAACAAATATTTATTTGTAAAACAAAACCAAAACAAAGGAACTGAATATGATATAATTATGTGTAATAATATATCTTTGGAAATGACCAGATATGGTTCCTAGCTCAATAAAGGGTTACTTTTTTTTCTCCTTAGTGTCTGTGTCTCCCCAAGCAAGAGGGAGCAACTGAGAGGAAAAGCCCAGAATTGCAAGTGTCCTAAGTTAGAAACACTGAGCTGCTGTTACGCTCCAATGAATTATCAGCGACCAGAATGATCCCGGTGATGTAACCTCCTCTCCTCACTCCTCCTCCTCCTCCTCCTACAGCCCATGGTGCAAACTTCCAGTAGTCTGTTTCCAATCAGAAGGACATGCGGCGTCGTATTGCGCTGCCTGCCATCGACTCCCCGGCCCTGTCAGACTTCACCGGCTGCAGCTCCAAGGTGCTGGAGCAACTGTCAGAAAGATGCAGATGATAAACGTCGTCTCTCAGCCGATTGGAATTTTGGATCCTGAGAGAGGACCTGGAGAGACGATACAGTCAGACAGGCAGTGACCGCGGGCAACCGTCAGAGTGCCAAAGACAATCCCGTCAGGTGATTCAAATCTCAGCCTTGGACTTTTCATCAGTGGGTCTCAGGGGCTAATTGATGAATGCAAGTTGTCGCTGTCCTACAAGGTAGATGGCTAAACTGTGGCGGGGGACATTAGGATGATAATAACAGTGAATGTCAATAAATAACATCTACAATTCACAACCTTTACCCCTGCGTCTGCTAGCTTTTCAAAATAAAAGTTTTTTTTTTTAAACCTAAAATAAATCCAATCTGAACTCAGTATTTAAATATCCATGAATTTACGTCTTGTACCATTTATGTTTCTTGTTAAAATGAACTACACCTCCAGGAGGCACCTTCTATATAAACGTCAGTCACTTTGCGCTGTGAAAGCCTTTCGGTTTAGGTTTCCATACCACATTTGTTTGTGGAAGATCTTATTTTCAAACCATTTGAACAATTTTGCAAATCATACCTCAAGTCGTATTTTCATGATGAACCAAAAAATTTGATTTCTAACAAACGGAAAAGCAGCTTTTGCACCCAAAACCACCACCACCACCCTTCACGCAGGATTTTGTTCACAATGCATATTTTTATGGTTTCAGCAGCAGAATGAAAGCAAAGTTATGAGTGTAGATTTGTCGTCTTCTCTACAAAATATTTCAGCTATATTTCGTTTGCTCGGTGTTGGAAATCCCGCATGCAACCACCTTCGCTGTTGGCAGAGGCTATGTTGGCATTTGGAATTTAGGATTGCTTCACAGCAGGAGACGTGTCATGTGTTCAACGTGTATGCGGAATTTCTGTCCTCTCAACCACAAAGCCCACTGGGTCCATTATGTAAATGGCCAGGAGCAGCGCTGAGATTTGATAGAAGTCAGTAAATCTCATGAGGAGCTTCGAGCCTAAGTTGCTGCCGAAAGTGCCCCAGTATCAATTTCACGGGTATCGTCTGTCTCTCTTTTAATATGAGGTGCAGATGTTGGATGCCTTTCCCACATTTGAGATGCCGTGTCTGCCTGTTATGAAATATTGAGGCCAAGCCTTGTTTGTTTGTTTAGCCTCTGCTCATCCTGCCGACGGACGCAGTCGCAGTCAACAGTGGCGGCAAGATGCTGAGAAAAAAAAACATCTTTTTAGATGTGAAGGGCTTTTTTTTTTCTTTACAAAATATGTGGATTTTACGTTGACTTGCACTCCAAAAGAAAAGGTTTGAATTACCCCATAGTTAGAAAATCAGACAAAACCAATTTAATTGTATTTTTCAATGAAAGAGAATTGTTTTGTTTTGTTTTGAAGGTTATTAAAATAACAACAAACTCGTATCCAGCTATCCAAATTTTCTACTTTTGCATGTTGAACTACAGACCACTGTAATGTACTGCCGCCTATTTTAAAATGAGGAGACTGAGGAGTTTCGTACTTTATGAAGAAGTTTCAGTGATACCTGATTCCACCGGTGCAGCCTTGAAACGCACGTAAACCCACTGAAATTGCACCAGTTCAAACAAGAGCGAACGTGCAGGCTTTGTGGAAACCTCCACCGCCACAATGTGTTTCCACTGATAGCCAAGCGGTCCTTCCGTCTGCTGCAGCAATGATCTAAGGCTAAGCTATCAAATTATGTTCACTCTGTCCATGTCTTGCAGCTGCAATCTGAGCAAACAGTTTGTCCTCACCGTGTAAATATTTAAAACTCTGGTACCAGCACTGCCTCCCTGTACACGTCTGAAAGTACACACTTCTTTATCTGAAACAGAAGATGCGGCTACAAACACAACTCGATGCGGCTCGCTGTGGCACCGAGGCTGAGGCGACGCAGTCGATCAAGTCAGCGGACTTTAATCAGCACTGCGTGTGTTTGAATACATGGTCAACATACTGCAATGTCTCTAGTCTCCCTTTTATCCTTGTGATCATTTCTCTGAATTTGACTGGATTGAGCAGAAAACAAACCTATTGTGATCTTGTTATGTCACTGATATGAACAAAATGTCAACATTCTCTAGAAGTAGATGGACGTGAGAAGTGACAGATTTATCTGTTTGACCCAGGAGCCTGGGCAGGGATGTTTTGTATCTAAATTTGTTTCTCTTGGATCGGAAAAGAATGAGCTGGAAAAACTGATTATGTTTGTTTACTTCATTTGAACGGCCGGCAGCCTGTGAGGAAATTCACTGCGGACCGAGAAGCTTGACTTGCAAAATACAGTAACTTGAGATTTAGTTTTTGGTGAGCGATCAAACATGAGGAATTGTGAGGCTTACATAAGGAGTTCTTGAATAAGCACCATCATTTGTGTCCTGGACAGTTTCACTATTTTTATTATTAGTATCATTATTATTATTATTTTAAATCTCTGTTGAACCACAATTCAAAAGCAATGTCTGATTTTAATTTGTTAATTTTCAGTGAATTTTTACTACTTTTGTCAGTTTCAATTTCTTTCAGTGACCATTGAGGGTTTTTCTTTCTCTAATAGAATGGTACCAACAATTTAGCCCACGTCTGTAAAACTGACAGGCCAGGTTTGGTCACTGCTGTCAAACATCATAACCTCAGCAGCCAGACACACTCTCCAGGATCAAACAGCAGCGAACACCATAACTTTATGTCACCGGGTGGCATAAATAAGGTGCCAGAGCTGCGACCTTCACCACCAGGACCCTTAGGCAGTATCGGGTAAGAAGCTCAGAGTAGCAAACACAGGGACGGTATCAGTCTGAGGTACAGAGGATGTGTTGCTTCTTTAATATGTGAGAATAGTATTTTAAATTGATTTATTTGTGTATGTTTTTGTGTGTACTAAAAGCTTTTAAACGGTGGAAGTTCCATGTTCTTTCATGCAAATTTGTTATGTTTTTCGCTTTTACCAAGCAGGGTAAATGAGTGCACAAAATGCTAATGCTAGTTGGCTCTGCCGGAAATTGTCTGGTTAAAGGCCGAGAGTGAAAATTCAAGCTAATAAGCTGCAAAATAAATAAATAAAATAAATACGCTTTCCTAATTGTTTCAATTGAGTTCTCTTTTTTTTCCCTTGGTCCTCTTTTTGCATTTAGTTAGCCAATGCTTTTATTAACAATATTTTATTGTTGTATTATGAGTTTTGTCATTTTTGCCAGCAGGTTTCTCCTTAGTAATGTGTTGTCCAAAGACTCTTACTGGGGGAAAAAAAAAAACTTCAAAGCTGACTGCTGGAACCTCCATCACAGTCCAATGTTGTCTAGTCATTTGTTAGTAGCTGTGGGTTAGATTATCCACATTTTTGTCATCTATAAACTTGTATTTCTGCTCAAACAACGAGCAAAGTGAAAGCCACAACCAACGATATTGCAATGCCTGGCGGTACTTTCTGTGGTGCAGCTGAAAATGGCTCAGTGTGTAGGGGGCTTAAAACAGCACAGACCCCTCCGCTCGATACTGCCACAGATAACGGAAGGGTCACAGACTGGACTGGCGAGGCCCTATTTAGATGTGCTATATGAAAACTTGTTGTTTTGAGTTATACTTTGACTTCAACAGGCCAAAATATTTTCCTTCCATGGCCATAATATTTTCAGAGCTAATTTATCTTCCTCGATGGAAACGTCCATTATTGGCTAATCACACCATATCTTAAGAAAACATCAGACTTGAATGTGCCTAAGTGGGGAAGAAAAGCAAAACTGCTTGTCATCACGTCCACACTTATTCAGTGAATGTGTCGACGGACTACTTATACGTGTTGATGTGTCAAGGCCTGGTTGTAGTTTGTCTGCTTTTTAATCCGAATCCAGTACAGGTGACCATACTGTTTATTTTGGTACCTGAAACATTACAGCATTGACTTACCAGCCACTTTATTAGGTAAGATGATCAGTTGCTTGGAAACTATAGCCGCTCCCAATCCCAGGGCAGCAACTCAGCTCACTGAGGCGCTTAAACGTGGTGAAGACGAATTGCTGGAGTTCAAAGTGAGCATCGGTATGGGGGCGTTTAAAAGACTTGGAACACGGTGAACACGGTTGTTAGCGTCAGACGGCATCGTCTGTGTACATAACTGCTGATCTACTGGGAGAATTTAGAGAGAATGGCGCAGTAAAATACCCAGTAAGCAGCAGTTGTGTGGAAGAAAATGTCTTGTTGATGTCGAGCGGTCAGATTTTAGATTGCAGATCACTTTTGCTAACCCTCCCTCTCCCAAGCTTGCCTGTGAACTACGGTGGTCTCCGCAATCAAAAAGCATGTCATGCTCTCCGTCTAATTATGAGGTTCCTGCAAAAACTTGAAGTCGAAGTCACCCAGGACAGACTGGACACACCCCCGTCAGGGGCTTGCATGCCTGGACAAGCATCACGGCAGACTGTACGAGCACCGCAGCCGCTAGCCGGACATGATATCCATATGCTATATGTGTGCTATAATATGTATGCATAAAATAACCGTTCATTGGGCAGGGAAGCTGTTTTTGTTTTACAGTAATTATACTACAACATAAACAAATTCATGGGTAGTATCCATTAAGCTTTTACCAATAAATCATTCCAAATTTTACACACTGCGCCTTTTTTTTACACACACTGATTTCTTTTTCTCTCTCTCTCTCTCTCTCTCTCTCTCTCTCTCTCTCTCTCTCTCTTTCTCTCTCCCTCTCTCTCTCCCCCTCTCTCTCTCCCTCTCTCTCACTCTCTCTCTCTCAGCAGTTCACATTTAAATTAATCAGGATGGTCCAGTCTTTCCATTCAATGCATGGACCTAATTTCCTCTGTGTGCCTTTTTCATCCTGTAAACATAACAGCCCCAGACTCTCATTTCCCCAGCAGATGTAATGATAAGGTAAAGGCAGGGAAAGAAAACAAAAGATGATGAAAAGTAACTAAAGTCAGTATAAAGGTGGATCAGTTCACTTACGCCGGTTCTACACCGGCAAATCTGGTGTTATTCTGCCTGTAAACCAGCAGAACGAAACATTGACCTATATACTGTGTGTTGAACCGGCAGTACGACGTGCAAAGCGTCGTTAGCGTCCAGTATTTATGATTCCGGCCACAAAAATCAACTTGCACAACATTGTTGTTGCAAACTGAAGCATATTGGGGAGTGTTTGGCGACTCGAGTGAAGGTCAGCTGACCCAGATTGGACGCTAAAAATGGCAAGGCAAACATTTGTAATGGACAGAAAGAAAACAAAGTCTGGCATCACCCCTCAGACAAACAGTCTGACAGGGAAAAGAGATGTGCTTTAATTTCCTCCATGTGTAGGAGTCTCAGAGGTTCGGCTGGTGATTAAATTTTCACGCCTAAAACCGTGAGCTGTTAATTGAATTTCCCTGTTAAAATTTAATCAGCCAGTCCGATGCAACCTGATCCATCAGGACTTTTCTTTTGTTCGTCTTGATAAACATTCCCCCCACCGATGTACAGGCTCGAATCTGATAAGGTTTGTTTGGCGCTGGCCGGAGCCAAAGCAAAAAGGGCCAAACTACAAAACCTGGACAGCATCCCTGTTATTTCAGAGGTGGTTTATTTGATTCTCTACAAGCTGATGAGATGTTTTGTTATCAAGGCAGAACTAAGTTCAAAGTTTCTATGCTGAGATCACATTAAGACCCTTTTATCTTTGAGGGAAGAACTCATTCTCTGGAATTCAACAGGTTTCTTACCAGCAGGTGGGGATGTAGAATTCATTGTCTGTTCATAAGAAATGAGGGAGAAGAAGAAAGAGTAGAAGAAAAGGGGGAGAAATAAATTAACTTGCACACACACACACACACACGCAAACACACACACACACATGCACGGACACACTTCAATGCAGGTGCTGCTCAAGTATGACGTCCCCTAAACATGTCAATGACAATTTCATGGCACTAAAATGTTGCTGTTGCGTAGAAAAGCACTGCACTCCTGGAAAATTATGCAGCAGGACATTGGGAAAGGAGACCGTTTACATGTTGAAATCTTTAAGTGGCCAATTTTTGCTCTGAAGTTATTGTACATATCAAATTTCACTTTAGTTTAGTTTTAGTTAGTTTAGTGAGTTTATTTCGGTCGTTTTCCATATTGTACATGCTTTAAACATTAACAAAACAATACAATAATTAGATAATATACATCGACTGAAAAGGTGTAGGCTGAACCCTGCCAGCGCTGTTTCACTGGAATGTCAATGGAACTGAATGGAAGAGATGGTTGCAGGTGGTCTGCATTAGGCAACCGCATCAAATCTCTGCCACCTTAAGGTCTCTCTGACTCACCCTGACAGGGAACAACCTTGAACTGACTTTATGTTCTGACTGCAATTCAAGTCGTAAGTGAAAAAATGAACGCTGAAGTAGACGAGTGGAGACAATGTGGCAACGCACGTAACGTCCAAACATTTGTGAAAGACCTTCCGGCTCTGTTACCCCTGTGAACTGCGGCGCTTTTTAATTTATGGCTGAAGCCATAAATTTAGACTTTATCCTAAGGACACTGTGAACAAGTGAGATACAGGCCCTCCCTTTGGGTGCCTGCCAGTCATTTTTCTATTACCTGAGCTCAGCTGCACACGCTTAAGATGCCATGCATGCTAGGCACCGTGCTATCCCCAGGAAGCACCAGAGGCTAGCGGCATGGATCTCTGCAGGCTTGGCTCTTAACACCGTCACTTTAAATTGAACCACATGTTGCGCAGGCTTTTTTTTTTTTTTCTTCCGGCTTGGAACTAAGTAGACTGCACCCGCTGCATGGTGGACTCACTAGGATGCGTTGTGTGTTTAGCGACAAAATATTCCTCACGTTTTTGTTTTGCTGTCTGACTCCTGAATCCACACAACTGCCACTCACTGGATGTTTATTTTTTTCCTCTTGGGACCATTCTGTATGAACCTAGAGATGGTTCAGTGTGAAAATCCCACCAGAGCAGCAGTTGTGAGCAGCCCACCCACCAACAACTGTTACAGACTTAAAATCATTGATATCCCTTTTCTTTACCTTTCTGACGCTCATGTTGCACCTCAGCTTGTCATCTTCCACCACGTCCACCTGCCTAAATGCCTTGTCTAAATGGCCAACTGCCTATTTGTGTTAACAATGGAACATTTTATCGAATGAAATGGCCTCTGAGTGCATATTTTAAAAACATGAAGCCTTATAATATTTTTAGCATCTGCAATCAGGCGACAAAACAACTGCTGTTGATGTGCAGCATTTTAAAGAACGCTATATAAGAATAAATCAGGGGGAAAAAAAACACCAGCTATACATTCACCTAACAAGTCAGTTGTTATTGCCATTTGGTAGCATTCTGAGGGACCCACCCCATTTCTTCAGCATGATGGAAGACACACTGGAGGATACCAGCTAAGCTCAGACACTGATTCAATTAGAGCCGCTCAACAAACTCCACAAACATTCACAGTTACGGTCGAGTGTGGGAGGTGGGGAGTCATATATCAAAGCAATGAGCCCGAG
The DNA here is from genome assembly GCF_046127955.1 of Nelusetta ayraudi. Taxonomy (NCBI): domain Eukaryota; kingdom Metazoa; phylum Chordata; class Actinopteri; order Tetraodontiformes; family Monacanthidae; genus Nelusetta; species Nelusetta ayraudi. Next base: position 873,994 of record NW_027466100.1, on the reverse strand, counting down.
TGGTGGAGGAACGGCTGCAGATTGTTGTTGCATGTCTAAAGCAGGAAGCAGCCAAGATATTGTAATATATGTCGCCGGTCTGATCGAAACTTCATGGAAGTCAGAAACGGTTTGCATGCTCCGCTTCAGACGGGCGTTCACCGCGAGCAGGTCGCCAGTTTGTTGCAGGGCAAACGTTAATAGACCAACATCCACACCCACAGCCAATTTTGGGTCAACCATTTACTGACTGAGGCAAACGTGTCTCTGGACTCTGGGACGGAAGCCGAATTAGCTCACAGAAATGTCTTGGGTAGAACTGAAGATGCAGTCTTACTTTATTTTTACTTTTATTTATTTTTTACATTTTCTTAATTTTTTTTTTTCCCTGTTTTGCCTGTTTTTTCCCGCATAATATAACTCTGTGTGTCAAACTTGGACTTGCACACCACTGCACACGTGCACACTGTGGTCACCATAAAAAAATACAAAAAAAACACGTTTATATATACATAAAAAACTATTTTATCTGCTCGCTTTCCTTAAGACTTGTTTCTACTATTGTGTAGAAAAGAGGGAAGAAGAAAAAAAAAATATGAATACATGTATATAGTGCACTGATCTAATGTGGAAAAAAGCTGTAACGCAGTAAAACAATACCTAAACATCTTTCCACACAACGGGCACCTCGCAGTGCGGCCAGATTGTGTTCCGCACAGTGTGGGGTTGTACCGCCAGCTCTCGCACAAACTCTGGGCCGTGCTCGGCCCTGAGTCTGATCTCCGACTCTTCTGGCACAACACACATGCTTCGGGTTAAAGGAGAGGAGAGTGACTGCTGGTTTATACCTGTGTCAGAGCGTGGATACCAGGAGGCAGCTGGAGCAACACGGCTTTGTTATCCTTCCAGTGAGGTGACCTTGGCGTGCTCGGACCTTCCCGCAGCGAGATGCCTCCACGCTGACGTCACCGACACCCGCCGACTGTCGCGGCGCGACAACCTGGACCATCCATCCACTGTTGGTGCATGCAGATGCCTGTGGTGCTGTAGTTGTGGTTAGTTCGTGAGCCTGGAAGTGCCGGTGGCGTTCATCTACTATAGGGTTTTTTTCTCCAGAAACCTCATAAAAAAATATAGATATTGCTATATAATGTGTTGCATGCAATAATGTGTACATTTAACAGGCACAACGCTCAACCGTTTGTTAATGCAAATAGCTAATCGACCAATCAAAAGGTAGCGGGTCAAGCTCATTGGAACGTGCGGATGAGGTGAAGACGACTTACCGAAGATGAGGGTGAGCGTGGGCGTGGGAACGGCGGGAGATTAAACTGACCTTGAATGCAACAAGGCTGAGTCCGCGGAGAGTCTTTCAGACGACGCGCGGCAGCAAGTAATTATGCAAAAGAGGTTTAATCTACCTTGTTATTGGCAACCACATTCACACGAAACCGCCTACAAGGATTCGGAACAAATTTCTGGCGTATTCTGAGCTGCTGGCCGCGCAACTTCTAGACGACAACAACAACAACAACAACAACAACAACAAAAGTTTCAGCAATCAAATGCAAAAAGTGGTGCAAACACAAATCAATTCTCTAAAACAGATCAGAACGTAAAACATCCTTTTTAATAGCATTTTTAAACGGAAAAGTGAACGTACTGATGTGTGTCTTCGTGCATGTTCTAGTGGTTGTACAGTAATTCGGTTCCGTTTCTAGTGGTTATACGGCGTATTCCTGGGTATCACGTAGACTACACCACTGATTCTGACCTACCGGGTGTAAAGTTTTCAGTATCGATGGAAATTGACATTCATCTATGATCATCTAATACATTCCTAATTTTATGATAAACGAATGAAAATTGAACTCTCTTCTTCTTTCAGTCGACTCTGTGTCTCTCTCCCTCTCTCTCTGTGTGTGTAAGAGAGAGCACAAGCTCCCAGCAGAACGGAATGCGATTCCGCCTCCTGCCACCTGCTCCGTGTGCTCGTCACCTGCGTCTCATCATCTCGTTAACGCACCTCAGCAGATCCCTCTGCTCATTGGCCAGGTTGGCTCACGGTCTCAGTCATATTTGCTCTGCCAGTGGAGACTCTGTGAGTGCTCAGACTCAGTCAGACCGCCGTCAACAGCTCACCATCTGCCAGGTGCCCTGTTTATCCTCCGCGCTCACCCAGTCTCTTTTAATTATCATTCATCTCAAAGACGTGTGTCGCCTCTCATCGCCGCCAAACCAGACTGTAAAGAAAATTTACATATAAGATTTAATTTAAATGAAACCATGTTATTCTGATTTTAACTGTTTGTACAAACACAGCAGACAGATTATTTGCAATTTTAAACATAATTTTATGACCTTGCAAAAGTTAAATAATTCTGCAAATAATGATGGAAAGGAACTTTTAGGACGTAATTTATTAAAGAAGGTTCATTTTCTTCACAAACCCCAGGAAACTAAACATTTACATGCATTCTTCTATTTTTTTTTTCATCTTCTATAGCCGCCTACTCCCGAGCTCAGGGTCACGGGGGTCTGCTGGAGCCTATCCCAGCTGTCTTAGTGCGAAGGCAGGGTGACACCCTGGACAAGTCGCCAGTTCATCACAGGGCCACATAGACACAAACAACCATTCACCCTCACACGCACACACCTACGGACAATTTAGAGTGTTCAATTGACCTCACATGCATGTTTTTGGAGTGTGGGAGGAAGCCGGAGAACCCGGAGAGAACCCACGCAGACACAGGGGGAAATATGCAAACTCCACACAGAAAGGTGCCAGGCCCACAATCGGAACCCACAATCTTCTTGCTATGAGGCGGCAGAGCTAACCACTGTGCCACCGTGTCGCCCTTACAAATTATTACAATTAATGCTTTGTAGGTGTGGACTCTTTCCAGGCTTGATACGTCAAAAAATCAGGCCAGAACCAGCCAAGGAAGATAAAACTCGAGCATCACTGCACACTGTGTCTATGGCAGGTATGGGCAAACTAAGGCCCGGGAGCCACATTTGGCCCGTTAAGCTTTTTAATCCAGTCCGCCAAACTTCAAGAAATCATATTAATGGTAAGTGAGTCATAAAATAACTGTATTTCATCCATCTTTTTCAGTGTTATAGGAGTGATTTCAATAAAGATAATAAACACCGAGGGGCTTCAAAGAGACATATTATGTAGTAACTTTGCTTTTGTTCATTTTCAATTGACATTAAAGTTACATGATATGTTTTCTACACATCCCTCAGACGTATTTATGGTCCACCAGTCAAAAGGTTTGCCCACTTTTGGTCTGAAGTGTTGATGCACAGGATTGTATGTTGGGAAATGATTTTTTTTCCTGCTAAATACAACTTCCACTATTTCTGACATTACTTTCTACCCCTTTATGTAATGCAGGCAAAGGTTGCAGAAGTCTAAAAAGCCAAATTTTGGGTGTCACTCCTTTAAGTTTAAATTTTCCAATAGATGTGAACGTGAGCAGCAGTTCGTATCTACATGTTAACCCCAGTGATTAAGGGGCAGCCCCAGGGTGTTGCCCTCTCCATGCCTGAAGTAAACTGGGACAGACTGAAGGCCCCTGAGACCTGGTGTAAAGGACAGGCAGGCACTGATAATGGATGGATGCACTGGATGAGTTTGGGAGCACAGAAGAAGATTAGGACCAGATGTGAAAAATGTATGAGTTAGGCCCACATGTGAAAAAAATTATCTCGGATTCTCCTCTGATTTTATCTCAAGATACCGAGGACCAAATGTCCGCTTCCGAGAATTCCCAGAAAATTGTTTAAAACGTGGAGCGCAAGTTTTTTGTTTTTTTCTCTCCACCCCACTCCATCTCTTTTAGCTCGACCATCCTTTCTCTGGCTTCCAGTTAATTTCGGGATCCAATTCAAAATTCTGACCATCCGTGGGCAGGCCCCAGCATAGCTGTCGGATCTTGTTTCTGTTCGCCGTCCCGTCGGGTCATTACGGCCAGCTGAGAGACATCTACTCACTATTCCTCACACAAAACTAAAAAAAACAAATGTGACAGAAGCTCTGCGGCCACTGCACTTCAACTGTGGACTTCATTGCTGTTTGAGGTGAAAGCCGCCTTTCCTATGGGCATTTTTAAAAGTCAGCCAAAACATTTGTTGAAGTATGCAATATTTCAGTAGTGTTAACTGTATTTACTCCATATTTTCCTGCGTTTTATTTTGATTTCACTACTTACTCCATTTTCCTCCTGTCTTTTTTGTTCTGACTGATGTTGTTTAAACCATATTGTTTTGCTGATAATTTTTTTTTTTTTTTTAACCTTGTGAAGCAAAGCACTTTGCAAGCCCTCTCTGTGAGACTTGCTTCTACAAATGAAATTTGTTTTGCTCGCTTGCTCCTCTGGGCGTCTTGCAGGCCACCGCTGCTCCACATCACAGTGCTGGGTCTGTTTTTAAAGAGACTCTTGATGCCAATCGGTCTGGACGGAGTGGACCCAACAATCTGGCTACAAACATCACTTCATCAGAGAGTAATTGTGCAATTGACAATGGGCCACCTGCAACTTCGCCGTGTGCGTTAGTGCACCTGGTGTGCGGTGTGACTTGAAGGGAACATGTACGTTCACACTCTGCTTGCGATGGTCACAATTGCCAGGGTTCAACGTTGTGGCAGACAGTGGAAGTGACCTGCGTCTTAATCTGAAAATCTGAAAAAAAAAGATTTTATTTTAATCCATTCTTCAGGTTAGCACAGGTCATTTTGATTTAATGCGTTTAAAAATGTGTGGCAAGGCGCATTCATGCACGTTCAGAGGTTAATATGAAAAATTGTTACTGCCGCATCATTTCCAGTTTGAATACATGAAAAACTGACTTGTTCCAGACTGAATGCTTTTAGTGAAAGATGTTGGAGTAGCTGACAGACATAATAATGATGACGATTACATACTGCCCAGTTTGTTTGTAAAGTTTGAACTACACAAGGTTTGTACACACATCTGTTCTACAACTACTTATGATTAATCATGTTTTTGGCTATTTTTACGCTTTTAACACATGGAAATTGATTTCAGCAGCAGTAGCCGCAGTCCACTGAGCACTGCTAGCACTTCCCGCCGCTACAAGACTGTTAGCGTTTAACAAAGTGCCTTTGTTTTGAGCGGATCACTCCAAATAAAAGTGGTCACTTGCTGCTCCGAAGGACACAAAGGGAGCCGACTGCTGCTTCAAGTGTCGTGTCATTACCAAAAAGAAGCACTCGGTCAGAACGGAGCTGAGCCCCATGGACGGAGCGAGGAGGAAGAGAGGGCGGGGAGAGGGAGGAGGGCGAAAGAGAGAGAGAGAGAGAGACTTATAACCTGCAGTCTGCTCAGACTCAAAGCAGACGGCTTCCCTCTGATGAGAACGCGCAGAGTGGAGGGAGGCAGACAGGCAGCGGAGACATCAGAGCCTGGAGGTCAAGCACACATCACGCTGGAGGCAGGGAGTGACCACCTGTTATTTAAAGGTGAGCTGCGAAAACACAGTCGTCACAGTCGGTTGTGTGTTATTTTTGTCTCCATCTAACATTGTTCATTGCAGAAGAGAATTGGGGAACTTGGATTAAGCGATGGTTAAACCTGATGATGAAGAACCGACTTTAATCGACTGATCGACGCGGCTCCTCCTGCATCCTCCCTGTGATGTGACGGCCCGGCTTGCTCCCCATCCTCCCTCTCGAGCGGCACGGCATGGAGGACCCCGCCAGCGAGCAGGTCCGGCGGTCGCAGCAGAACCTCTCCTGGGCCGACTGGACCGTCGGCAACGAGAGCGCGTCGGGCAACGCCACCGCCAACCCCCTGAAGCGCAACGAGGACGTGGCCAAGGTGGAGGTGGCCGTGCTGAGCCTGGTGCTGCTGCTGGCGCTCACCGGCAACCTGTGTGTGCTGCGGGCCGTGCGCGCCGCCCAGCGCCGCCGCCAGTCGCGCATGTACTACTTCATGAAGCACCTGAGCGTCGCCGACCTGGTGGTGGCCGTCTTCCAGGTGCTGCCGCAGCTCATCTGGGACATCACGTTCCGCTTCTACGGGCCCGACCTGCTGTGCCGCCTGGTCAAGTACCTGCAGGTGGTCGGCATGTTCGCCTCCACCTACATGCTGGTGCTGATGTCCGTGGACAGGTGCCTGGCCGTCTGCCGGCCCCTGCGCCCCGTGCACAAGGGCAAGGACCGCGCCTTCGTGCTGGCCTCCTGGGCGCTGAGCCTGCTCTTCAGCGCGCCGCAGGCCTACATCTTCTCCCTCAGGGACGTGGGCGACGGCGTGCACGACTGCTGGGGGGACTTCGTGCAGCCGTGGGGGGCCAAGGCCTACGTGACGTGGATGAGCCTGACCATCTACATCATCCCCGTGGCCGTCCTGAGCGTCTGCTACGGCTTGATCAGCTTCAAGATATGGCAGAATTTCAATCTGAAGACCACGCGGGAGCACTTCCTGGCCCTCACGGGCAGGCCCTCCATGAGGGCGCACCCGCTGTCGCGCGTGAGCAGCGTCAGGCTCATCTCCAAGGCCAAGATCCGCACGGTGAAGATGACCTTCGTGGTGGTGGTCGCCTACATCGTGTGCTGGACTCCTTTCTTCTTCGTGCAGATGTGGTCGGCGTGGGACCCCGCAGCGCCCAGAGAAGGTACGCGCCGCACCCCATGCGGTTGTGATGTGTTGCTTGAAGAGGTCCCCTCCAGAAGAGGGGCGTCTGTGTTTAGCTACTTTTAACGCTTGAACGTTTTCTAACACGTGTCAAGTGTGTCATTGGCTACGTTTCCATTGCGGTTTTTCCGAAATAAAACACAATAAAACACTTCTAAGATTTTGACAAAATACAATTGCGATTTGCAGGTGTTTCCACTGAATGGTGCGAAGTTCATTAGCCGTAACTACGATTGAGTTTGTTTGCTTACGTTTGTTTGCTGCCAAGAATGATATATTTCTCTTTGATTACTTGTAAAACAAAATACTCCGTCTCCTCCTCCGTCCAAACATAACGCGCCATTTTCATTTAAAGTGAACAGGTCACGTGACCCCGTACGTCACGTCCGGTGACATGTAAATGCGAAAAAAAATGTTTCCATGACATTTGCGATATACCTCTATATGGATACGTCTGAAAAAAAAACACCTCATTAAAGAGTAAAACCCTTTTAGCGATATTTGAGAGGTTTTTCAAAGTTTAGGTGTTTCCATCACCAGTTTTTATTGCGATACTCAGGCGATGCGCAATTCTTGGCATAATGGAAACGCTGCAAGTGAAGGAATTGTTCATCCTGTTTCTCTTCTGCTTGCTCCATTTTGTTTTTCATCGAGTTTGTGGTAAAACACGGATTTCTGATAATAAGCCCGTTGTGACGGCACACAGGGTTCATTGTCTCTCTGGTCATGATTGAAATACAGGCAAAGAGTCAAATTAACTTTTTGAAGACTAAAAAGGCTGAACAGTCTGCGTTGAGGTCGGGGTGCTCCGCTTACGTAAGATGTGAGACATTGACATAACGCCTCGGTTCAACTCTGCACAACTCAATTTGTGTCCAATAAATACATTGGAAAATCCATCTGAAAAATATTTCAACGTCTCCTATATAAAGGCCCTTTTTTGTCTTACATTGTCTCTATTTGAATGCAAGAACAAAGAGTACTCTGGACTTCAAAGCAACACTCTGGTGTTAAACTTTCAGGCTTTCCCCGTGTGGACCTGCGGATGAATGGAGTGTCATTAACACTGGTTCAAAGCACATCCATTGCAGTAGGGAATAAATGCAACTTCAAAGACTTTCCATATTGGTTCCCACTTGTTATCAGAAAAAAATTATCCTGTGGCTTGTTCAGATTTACCCTTTGGACCCTTTGACACAAAAAAAAAAGACAGGAGCACTAAGGCACAAACAGTGATGCATGGAAAACGGAATAAGACTCAAGAGAAGACACTTCCATATACTGCAGGTCAAAAGTGATTGTAACAGCAGTCAGATATCACTTTAGTGATGTAAAGTCCACCTTTGAACATGCCCTCGCTGAACAGTGACAACAAAGTCAATCTACTAACATCAACTGCACCTGCATATAACAACTAATACTATAGCCAAAGTTGTATGTCCCATTTATTACCATAAGAAAATAACTTCACTCATTAAACACCTTGCGCCTGAGCGCGAAAAAGATGCACGCATGTGAAAAACACTTAAGAGTTCTCAATAGAACCTCCGTGCAAGAGAAGGGATTATTAGAATCTCACAGACTCTCCACTCAACCTTTCACATCCCACTGCTCCACCGAGGGGAGTCTCTTGTTGCTGAAGGCTGTTTAATCAAAATGTAAGATGAAACTGTCTTTCACCAGGTTGACCTTCCCGTATATATGTATGTATCGCCTCCTTTTACTCCCTGTAGTAGTCCCGTTAATTTGAAGGCAAGGCACGTCATCTGGTGCTCGTTTAACCTGTTATCACTGCAATCCCGTCGGAATTAATTAGCTGTTTGATTAGATTTTGGTTCTTTTAAATACGGATCTCAGCAGAGCTGCGCATCACGTTAATACACAGTGGTGAGGGATAAAGGGGGGGGGAGGGGGGGTTGGCAGGAGGAGAATGCTTTCAGACATGCGGCACATCTTAATATTACAATGGAAAGCAGACCAGCATTTTTCATTTACTTCTGGCAGCAAAATAAAGTGGTGAACATCTTTTTCCCCCCAGATTTATGTTGTGCAGCCTCGGGCTACTTTCCCTCTGGGCTTTTAGTTTGATTCGTCTCCTTCAGTAAAGTCAGCACATTGAATTGACACCACCTCTCACTCCATAGGTCCCACATTATACCTGTAATCATGTCGTCATTTTTAATGTGATTAATTCAAAAGGAGCAGTTTTCTGCTAAGACGGATGTTTTGTTGGATCTTCTTCACCTTTGGGAACGGCCAAAAACAAAGGAGCTGGAACTAATACCTGGTTGAGTGACTTTTTTTCCAGGATGTTGTGTTTCAGCACTCAGTGGTGCCAATAAAAGTAAAAGGATGGACTTCTGGGAAGTTCACTGACAGGTTAGAGACATTTGTTATTGTTGGAAAACTGGGGTGAAGTGAGTGTACCATTGTGAGAGGACATAAGGTTATTTTGCCTCTGTTTGAGGACAACAACTCAAAAACACCCCGTGAAGGATTAAAAAAAAAGGGGGGGGGGGGGTGTTGAGTTTGTCCACTTTCCAGCTTCTGACTGCAGAACATCTCACACACTGCGTCTCACACAGCAGGAAATATTACAAGGACAAAAGTGATGGTAAAGTAGGATCTCCATCCGAGATGCCTTATTTTAAATGAACCAATTCATCATCTCTGCATCAAGCAACCCAAGGCCCCATTTTCCAGACATTCTTCAACCTTTTTATTAATATGTTTCTCATTGCTAATGCAAGTTGTTCTTGGAGTCCAAACAATTCAGCATGTCAGTTCTCATCAGTGTTTTACTCTAAGTAACGTCTGCAATGGGATTGAGGCTCCATCAGGCACCTGGAATTGCACTTGTGTTGACTGAGTGAATGTATGAAGGCCGTTTAGAGGCATATATTGTCGTTTTTTGCTAATTCTCTGACAGACATGCCTGAGGTCCGGCAGGTTCAAAGTCGTTAGTAGCCAATACAACCATGGCTTGGAGGAATGCCGTTGTGTGAGACCTGCAAAAATAAATAAATACATTTAAAAAATTCAGGGCATCCAGGCACCAAGTAAGTTTTGACCCTGGAAACACTGGGACATTGCCAAATTTAACAGAATCAATCATGGAAACAAATATCATCACAGCGTGTTCATCAGCAGCTGTCTCCATAGCTAATTGTGGGCCAACAGTGCTAACTGATAACTTTTGGCCACATAGCAACGCACACCTAACGCAAAACAAGCGCAAGCAAGTTTAGCCAAAGCGACGAGCTCGAATGATTCTTTGCGGAATGCAGATAGTTTTTGCTGTTTTCTTTTTTCTTTTCACTTGTGCTCTTAATCATTTTTCCTGCTGAAGCCAATAGAAGGGCCAGCACCAGAGTATCCAGGCTTGGTTTTGAACAAATGTTCTCAACATGTTAAAGATCTGGTGTATGTTTCTCCCTGTCAGCAAATCCAATAAGAGGACAAAAAAACTGCATTTTCTTTCGTCAACTTTAGCAAAATAGCTCAAGATTTGATTTTCTTGAAAGATATTTTCAGCTCACATTATGTCATATTACAGCAAGTGACCTGTTGCCATTTGCAGCACAGATTACATGTGGATTAAATCAAAATAAAGCCCACTGTCCGCAGAAACTTGTCACTCAGTTCCAGCGTGTTTAGGATTGTGTGTTTCCAATAGTCCTCAACAACAGTGGAACTCTATTGTGCAAAGTCCTGAGATGTATTACAGTGTCTTGTCGCTCAGTATCATTTCAAAGGGATTTTTTTTTTTTTTTTTTTTTTCCACTATTACTATTATTATTATTCTTAAAATGTATCTTCCGTTTCTACAGACATGGCCTTCATCATCGCTATGCTGCTGGCGAGTCTCAACAGCTGCTGCAACCCCTGGATCTACATGTTCTTCGCCGGTCACTTGTTCAAGGACCTGGTGCGCTGCTGCTTCTTCTGCTGCCCTGGACGGTCGCCGGCCACTTCCTGCTGCAGCTGCGAGCAGCGGAGGGCGCACAAGAGCAGCTCCGACCCCTGCGCCATCAAGAACACGGGCAGTCAGAGGAGCCTCACCAACACGTCCAGCAGCCACTGAGGCGCTGCTGCAGGACTCTTCCAGAGTTGCTGCCGAGCAACGGTCCAACGTTCCAGCCGCCGCAGCAGCACCTGCAAGCTGTTACCATTGCAATATGGTAATACCAGGCCGATATAAACCGAGGCAGTAAACTATCCCTGCAAAAAAAAAAAAAAAAAAAAAAAAAAGCCCCCATGCCTTTCCATTACAAAGAGTAGAACAGAATGTGCTGGTGTTTTGGCCCTCGGCACGTCTTTTGAACTCCCTTTCGTGCGGGAGTCCTGCACATCTTTCTTTTCAGGATCGCTGTCTCCGCCGGTTTTTTTTGTTTTTTGTTTTTTTTCACCGCTCTACGTCAGCCTGAGTGAGCGTTCACGCAGTTGTTTGGATCTCTCTGTCCCTTGTCGCTGTAGCAGAACATTGTTCCAAAATAAACTGTCCCGGCTTCATTTTTCGACTGCTGCTAATCTCAGTGTTTGTATTCAAGTCGCTGATGTCAAGAAAGGCAGGTGTTCGATGTGACTATGTTGTAAAGTAATAATAATAATAATAATAATAATAATAATAATAATAATAATAATAATAATAATAATAATAATCTTTGTGTTTTCTTTTTTGTCAAAAATGCAAATGTGTTCACTGTAAAATGTGATGTCTGTGTTTAAAACACACTGCGGCAAACACTGTTAAGATGCATGATTTCTTGTTTAATTCACCATTATTATTGTTCACTGTCATTTCCTTTGCTGCTCAATATGATTCTTATCGATGTCTTTGGGGAAAACCAAAATCAAAATAACTAGGTTAATGGTTTCCTCTTGTGGTCATTTAAAATCTAAGCTTAGCTTTTTTTTTGTCCTCATCCTTTGTAACGTTGGGTAATGTGCTCAGTGTACAGGTACTACCCGAAAAATTAGTATATCAAGTAAAAGTTGTTTTATTTTTGGCAATTTAACATAAAAGATGAAACCAACACATTTTATTGAGCCATTACACGCAAATTGACATTTTCTCAAGCAGTTCCTTGTTATAACTTTGCTGATTAAGATTTTCAGCTTATTAAAACCACAAACCCACAAACTCGGGACATTATTATAAAATTTGAGGGTTTTTTTAAGCTGCAAGACGTGATCAGCAAAATCCAAAGAAATAAAAACTTGAAATATATTGATTGGCATATTATTTGTTTATATAATATGTCAAATTCACCTTTTAAGTTGAATTGCAGGAATACAACAACCTTTTCAGGATATTCTAATTTTCTGGGTAGTACCTGTATATACGTAGCAGGTACAAAACATCAATGTCAGCATCAGATAAAGCGTTTTCTTCAACTCAACACTGTGCTTTCGCATTTTCTGAATGTGGGACCATCGCGGATCAATGTGGCTCAGAGGAAAATCCATAAATTGAAGCTGTGTCGTGAAAAAGAGAAATGCACATTCACTTTAATCTGTTTTGCATAGAAAAACAGTTAACAAGTTAAGATAGTGTGTCTTGACATGCATATACACATTTCATTTGTTGCTAAAAAAAATTTGATTATTTAGCATAAAAATATTTCCATCTCGGCAAGTGAAAGCATAAATCCATATGAGTATTTTAGTTTTGTTTGTGTTTCACTTTTTAGGTCCAATCTTGTAAAAAAAACAAACAAAAAAGAAACACTTGACCAATTAACAAAAAACAAAAACAATAATGTGTGTCTCAGTTCCATCTGTTCTTTGTGTCTCCACACAGGAAGTTAGAAGCCAACAGGAAGTTTAAAAAGCATCTCTGCAAGAGGCTGCAAGCAGAGGGTCAAATAGGTTGTTTTCTGGAAATTTAGAGTCCACAATGCCAAGCATCCCCACTTACGCTCATGTCGCAACAAACAGACGTGAAAAAGAAAATGTGGCACTTGGTTGCTGTTTTGTGGGTTTTCAAACAGCCTGAACGCATCAAGCAAATCTCAGACCGCTTTACGGTAAAGCTCTTCCACCACCACAACTGTATCGACTATTACCCTGAGGGGTGACTGCAACCAGAACTTCATGCATTTTAAGGGGAGATGCATCACACACTCAAAAATATACAGGCAGAACTTGATGAAGGGCACAATGACCCAGATGTTGCAGAAAGACAGAAATACAAAGAGCTAACCCCAGATAAGAGACAACGGGATGCCGAAGATGGAGCTCATGCCACGGTAGAGAAAAGACTTTGATTTTGTGTAGGTCTTGTAGCTGATGATCCACACCTCATCCACACTGCGAACACCGTCAGGCTCGGCAATCACGTCTCTAAAGTCTGTCCGGAGCAACAACAACAAAAAAAGAATTCACATTGTCTCATTAAAGTGATCACTTTTAACAACAACTAGCAAGACCTTATAGTATTATGACACTATCAGGTGAATTCTTAACAACGTAATCGACTATTTAACACCAGGACTGAAAGTGACCAGCAACGGTATACATTTAAAAACAAAATGCACCTTGACCATGCTCTCATTGATCAGCTTTGGGTCTCTGTCCGCCAGGTTGGTCTCTTCTGGGTCAACGTTCCTCCTAAGCACAGGGTCATCTTCATCAATTTCAGACATGGACCTGCTGTCAGACTGCTGCAGCAAAGTGAAAGAGAAGGTGAGGTTCTGGAGCAGTTGATGGCATGAGAAAGTTATGCAGCACAACCAATGCCACAAAAACAGGAAGTCAGCATTTTGGTTTGTGTGGCAGCCCGGGCATAATGGTAAAATCATATTGAGTGTTTTCCTACAGGAAGATACACAGAACATGCAAAAAAAATTGTAATGGCTTGTGTTCAGAATGTTATCAAAGCGTGCAATTATTACAATTCACAAGTGAGAGCGTTCTAATACTACTATGAAACAACTAGAAAAGTATTTTGTGCAAAAATAAATAAATAAATCATTAATAATTTGGGAAAATACTAAAATGACAGAATATAAATTCCAAAAAAAGTGCAAAGTGACAATAGTGTGAATAATCCCTGGGGCACATGTCTAGGTGTGTTGTGACAGTACCTCATAAATACTCAATGCTGTTTTTGATGTCTTTACTGGTAATTAGCCTACCGCAATATGAAAGTAAAGTATCCTCGGCCTTTCTATAAAGGAATCCTTGTAAGGAAGTTATCTCAGGGACTCTGCTGCTAATAATGTTGATCCTCGTTCTTCTCTGGCCAAAAAGCATTTCAACATTCTGGGAACAGAAATGACTAATCACATCACATTCCTTTTGTCACCAGCCCAGGTCTGGATTAGGGCTTAAAAATGTCATTAAATTTTGTCTGATCACAATAAAGGGCCCAGCAGATACCGTTGGGCTTCGACTAAAGTTGTGTAATAACTAGAGAGGGAGAAAAGAAAGCCCTCCGCCAGGGCTCAGTCCAGACTGCAGAATATGAGAGTCTCATTCTCTGGCCAGGTGGATGCTGAATCCTCCGCAGCACCTCCCTGCACTCAGCAGGAAGGGCCGCACAATCACGTCCAGCACGATGCTCCACAAGCTCAAACACTGGGTGCATGGACCAACCATCCTGCTATGGACGCACAAAATAGAAAAACACTGTCAGACCTGGTCCAGTGTGTACAATTTGGCTTGATTTATGATTTTTATATCGATAAAAGCTTAACATACTGGCAATATATAAAACAATAAAAGTGTAGTCAGAGGTGGGGGTAATGAAGTACAAAATACAATGTTTCATTAGTGGCAAAAATTAAAAAAAAAAAAAAAAAATTAAAATCGTTTTTTATTGTTTTTTAAGTACACATTAGAACCTGCACTTTCTTATTTTTACTTGAGCTTGAGTTTAATCAGTACTTTTACTTTTACCAAAGCATTTTACACAAGTAATTAATTGTACTTTTGCTTTAGTCCAGAATGTGAATACAATTACCAACTCGGCTTCTTGGACGTCTTTGGGGAAACGCAATCGTCGCACACACTCACAAACAAACTAGGTTAATGGTTCCCCCTTGTGGTCATTTAAATTACAAGCTTTTGTTTTTGCGCTCCGATCCTGTGAAACGCTGAGCAAATGTCCGCAACAGTTTCCAGCTGCAGAAAATGACAATACTTGAAACAGTCTCCTCCGAGCCTTCACAAAGTCGGAGAGACACTTAGCTGAAGGAGAGGGTGAAGCCGGCCATTGACGTCGGCGTTCTTTACAGGCTGTATTATTTACTCCAGCGCACTCAACGTCATGGGGGTCCTTCCTTCCGGTCTGGTGACGCGGTGCTGGTATCTTGTCGGTCAGTTGACGTCGCCCCTGCGGCTGACTTTATTCATCAGCCCCAGCCTACGGCAAACCGTCCTCTTCCTGTCCGGTGGTGGCCACCACCGGGGTCTGCGGCTCTTCCCTGCACACCTGCTCCTTCGTCATCTTTGCATCAGGCCGGTGGCAACCAGTTTGATCGGCACATTACCCCCAAGTTACTGTGCTGGAGTGTTACCCCTTCCTCCCCTGCTTTTTCAATATTACTTATTTCAAACTAAAACCGTATTCACCACTTCCCTCACTTGCACATTTGTTGCACACCTGTCTTGCATTGCCTTAATGAGGCGTCCGAAGGGACTGGACGTGTAGCTCGGACACCCGCTGTACCAACCAACACTCCCTCCAGGCCACGGCCACACACACACACACACACACACACACACCGTCCTCTCTGGCATTAGTGTCCAATGTGCTTTCGTATTTTCTTGAAGTAGAGACCTCGCAAATCATTGTGGCAGAGTAAAAATCCATAAGGCGAGGCTATGCTGCGAAAGAAGAAATTCATGTTCAATTTAATGTGTTTGGCACAGAAAAAAGGACAGCGTGTCTTGACATGTTTACACAAATTTCATTTGTTGCTATGAAATTAGATTGTATAGCTTAAAAATGTTTCCGTCTTGGCAAGTGAAATTAAGTAGTATAAATCTTTGGACTCTCACATTTTACTCATATGGCATTTGAGTTTAGTTTGCAATACTAGTTTTAAGGTCCAATGCTGTACTTAAAAAAAAAAAAAAAAGAAAGAAAGAAAGAAAGAAAAAAACATCATTTTTTTCACGTGCACCAGTCTAGGTGCTCGTTGTCGTTCCTCAACAAGCACTGACACAGGAAGTTAGAAATCAACAGGAAGCTGAAAATGCATATCTACAAGAGATTGTAAGCAGAGTCTAATACAGGCATGGCCCATTAAGCTTTTTAATCTGACTTGAACTTGAAGACATTATGTTAATAGTAAGTAAGCAATGAAATAGCTGTGTTTCATCCATTTTATGTTCATTTCCAATAGACATTAAAGGACATGTTTCTACATATCCCATGATATATTTTTTCTCCTATGAAGTGGAGACCAAAACACCCCACTCATCTGCTCCTGCACCGGCCCTCCTGTCAAATTTTAGAACCCATTGTGGCCCAAAACGTTTGCCCACCCCTGGTCTAATAGGTTGTTTTCAGGAAATCTAGAGTTTCGGAGGCGAGGTGGGTGGGTGATCCATTATACCAAGCATCTCAATTCTGTGTTACAAAATAAAGATATGAACTTGTCATATGGTAACAAACGGACAATGAAAGAGAAATGGCACTTGGTTTTGCCTCCAGCCAGATGTTTTGTGGATTTCAAACAGCCTCTTTGCGGAAAATCCCTCTCATTGTTATTAATGCTATCCTCACTGCCTTGCAGCAAGGGCGGAAGCAGGACTTTATGCACTTTATGAAGGGACGAATCAGACACTCAAATTCCACCTTGATGCACTTGATGCAGGGCACAACGACCCAGATGTTGCAGAAAGACAGAAATGCAAAGACCAGACCCCAGATAAGAGACAACGGGATGCCGAAGAGGGCGGTGAGGGTGCGGTACAAAAACCACTTTGATTTTGTGTAGGTGCAGTTGCTGATGATCCACACCCGATCCACGCTGTGAATGCCGCCAGGCTCTGCAATCACATCTGCGAAGTCTACCTGGAGCAGACAGAGGGAGGGACTTTTGTCAGATTAAAGTTATGGCTTTTAACAAAAATTAGCAAAAGACACAAGTACAAGACCTTTAATTTAATGACACTATATCAAAATGTGCAGATGAACTTTATCAAGAGACTTCTTGCAACTGTTGGTTTTTAATGCTGCTCAAGTCAATGAATCTTTCTCTAATGAGACATCAGACAACATCTTTGCGAGCGCTACGGAACATGAAACTTTAAGGATATTTGTTTTAAAACAACAAAAAAGACATTATACAACATCATTCATGTCTATATAGGACCAGAAGTGATAGTTAAAATGCTTTAAAAAAAAAAAAAAAGTAAATTGCACCTTGGCGACGTCTTCATTGATCAGCTTTGGGTCTCTGTTCTCCAGGTCGATCCCTCCTGGGTTACTGTTCGTGCCAAGCAGTGGCTCATCCTCACTGTTTTCAGTCATGGTCCTGCTCTTAGGCTGCAGCAGCAGCAAAGTGAAAGTGAAGCTGAGGTTCTGAAAATTTTAAAGAGTGATGGGAGCAAAGTTATGCGGTTAAGGGCAAATCAAAACAGGAATTAAGCATTTTGGTTTGTGTAAAAGATCATATCATTCACTTCTCCTACCTACAAGAACACACACACACATCAAGTATACACTGATGATGCCACACAGAAAGTCTGGTCCAAAAATGTTTTATTTTTCAGGGAAAACACTAAAAAGACTAGAATTAAAAAAAAAAAGTAAAGTAAAGTAGCGTGAATGATCTCTGGGATGTTTCTCAGTGTGTTATGGCAGTGCCTTATACTGTACATGGCATATGGAATTTATGAGGGCTCCACTTTGTTGTTGATGTCACTTCTGGTAGTTGGCTTACCTCACTAATATGAGAGCAATGTAACACCTTCCTCTTTCTAAAGGAATCCTTGTAAAAGAGGTTATCTCAGGGACTCTGCTGCTAATAATGTTGATCTTCGTTCTTCTCTGGCCAAAGCATTTCAACACTCTGGGAACAGAAATGACTAATCACACCACATTCCTTTTGTCACCAGCCCAGGTCTGGATTAGGGCTTAAAAATGTCATTAAGTTTTGTCTGATCACAATAAAGGGCCCAGCAGATACCGTTGGGCTTCGACCAAAGTGGTGTAGTAACTAGAGAGGGAGAAAAGAAAGCCCTCCGCCAGGGCTCAGTCCATGAAGAGCAGACTGCAGAATATGAGAGTGTCATTCTTTGGCCAGGTGGATGCTGAATCCTCCGCAGCACCTCCCTGCACTCAGCAGGAAGGGCCGCACGATCACGTCCAGCACGATGCTCCACAAGCTCTGTAGCCACCGCATGCCGATAAGAAGACACTGGGCGCACGGACCAACCATCCTGCCATGGACGCACAAAAGAGAAAACCGCTGAGTTCTCTTCAGTTTATGGGTATAAACGATGTTGCATGACATGAAATAGGATATAACCAATTCTGGAACTTGTGTGGCTCTTCCCACTTCCTCTTTTCCACAACACACCAGTTTCATTTCTTTGTGTGGGAGCTATTTGTTAGTCTTTAGTTTTTTGTTAACTAATTCTAAACAATATTTCTATTTGATTATTTTAGATATTTGTTTCATTTAGATTAGAGTTCTTTAGTATTTTCTTTGGCTGTTTGATTAGTTTAATTATCTCCAATCTTGATGTAGAGTTTGTCTAGTAGTTACTTTATTCATTTGTTTTAGGTTTGAGAATTTGGCTATGGCCAAATAGGGCAAATAAATAGAATGGTAGGTGTAGGACCAGAATTCACCCAGGTGGGCGTAGGTTTGTTTTTTTGTCAGAGAAAGAAAGGCAGGATTCCTTTGATCCTTGTTTGCTTATTTTGCAATGAAAAGTAAACCATGAAAACTAAATCTTTTGGAATTGGACATTGAATCTCTGTATGCTTGAGTTACAGACCCATTGTGCAAAGTTGCTCTTTGATTTACCTTTTTTGAACTTTAGTTTAAGGTTGTATATTTTTGATAAATAGCCACTACACTTTGTTTTTCTTTAAATTTTACTTTTCAGTTCGTCTTCACTGCTCCTTATTAGCGCGCCAAGGCAGACTTGGCCTTATTACAGTAGCGTTTGCGGGGGGGAGGTTAGATTTTCCTTTTATGTGCATTGATAACACCTGATGGAAACATACCAGATGTGGAAGCAGCTGAGGATGGCGAACAGGAGGCCAGAGAGAACTGACAGTGGAACGGCCAGGAGCGCCGTGACTATCCTGTAGATCCAGACCCTGCAGACCTCGAAGAGAGCGTGACTCCATATCCACACTCGGTCGCCGCTGCGCACCGACACTGGCTCAGCAATCACATCCTCAAACGATACCTGAGCGCACAAAAAGGAGATTTGGAGGTGGTGCGACAGAGGGTGAGTCTTCAGTCATGGTTCTCTACAGCCTCATGAAGCCTCATGTAAGTGAGTGTCTTAAATCCTTTGGATTTATCACACCTATCTTTAATCTGGTTAGAAAGCCAACAGTGTTAATGTTTAAGGAAACACATTAAAAAGGAAGAAGAAGAAGAAGAAGAAGAAGAAGAAGAAGAAGAAGATTTTTACAATCACATTTATTTACAAAATACAGGCTAAAAACTTATGCACCTTTCCTAACATAAATAAAGAAGAAGAAGAAGAAGCTTGGAAGGTGATTTGTTGACCAATCAAAATGTTAGCCTGCACTTTAGCCACATAGCTACAGCTCCAAGGTTCATGTTGATGCTCCTCCACTATAAACTTGCTAGCATTCTGTTGGAACCACTGAGGCAAAACGTTAAAGGTCTTCTAGTTCTGCTTAGATAGCTGCTGCTGTAGCATCCACGCTAGTCTCATTAGCAGCAGCAAGGCTTGTGGGCATTTCGTGCAAATCTTCTCTGTCTTTCTGGGCCTTTCAACACTTGCACAGCTGATTTGTTTAGGAATCCTGGAAACCATTGGGATGGAAATGTTTTCTATTTGAGTCTGGCAAGACAGATGAAGGAAGAGGATTTCCGATTTGCAATTCCAAGCTGTTGTGCGAGGTTACACATCATAAGCGGGTCAGCAGATGCACAAACACTCCAACCGAGAGTTCAAGAGCGTACGTCATACCTGGAGGCAGTCATTGACACCACGGGGGTCTCTGGCGTTAATCAGGGGTTTGGTGTCGCTGATTTCCACCAGTGTGGACGTGTGAATGTTTTCCTCCTCGTCCAAAGAGGCAGGGGCCCTCCACAGCACCTGAGGTTCCTCCCCGTTATCGAGTTCATCGAGGTCCCCGGGGCTCCCCAGGTCGAGCTCCACTTCTTCCAAGTCCTCGCCTTTCATCATGGTGCCCATCTAAACGTGCCGAGAAATCACAGTCCGGAGAGCCGAGCGTCTGTGTGTCACTGCACTCCCAGCTCGGCTGACTGGACCCCTTCAGCTGGCCGCACGCTCAGGTTATATTGGGAAAGTTGTGGTGCCCTGGATGGTATTTGCAGATGGTCTGTCAAGTAAAGATTATCTTCCTGTGCTTTGGGAGGACAGGAAGGGTTGGGCGGGATATAAATACACACAGCATGTTCACCCATATATCCTGATACACACTGGTGGGGAATTGAATCACTCAGGCACAAAATGGGACTAATCAGAGAAGCACAGACAAGGAACATATGCAGGTTCAGAAAATGACGTCGAATCATTTGTAGGTCAGCTGCATCTGTGTTCCTTCTTCATGTTAACTTTGGTTCTCCGTTTTGAATAATTTTGATCTTGCAAATACAACACCATTCCAATACAACGATGCCCTCCGCTGGCCTCCAATGGGAAGTGCTTATTCTTATTTAGACATGGAAATCACATTACTACTATTTGGAACACAGACCTACATCCATTCTGAAAAGCTGAATTTAGGAATTTCTCACAAGCCAAATCGCCACAACTCACTAAAATTACACAGAAAATCTTGGAGGATAATTTATTGCGACACATGTTAACACCAAAATACAGAAAACGCATCATGCAAGTTTGTCTCTTAGAACAAACTAACCCTTGGTGGGCAAGCAACCATCTAGGGAAATTTACTTGACTTTAATTTGCATATTAACAGTGATGTCCTTTTTTTTTTGTTGCCTAAATTACTTTTTGAATGAATTGCTCTCGCTCTCTCTGTGTTTCAACAGGCTTGGATTCCTGTGCTTCCGACATGTGGAATATGTTTTCCCAAATGGTTTGAAGAGAATCTGTTGACCTCTGTTTGGACCCATTATGTCACTGTTGTGTCTAAATGTTCTAATAGCTCAGCTGTAATTACTAGTAGTGAGACTGTGACAAATTCTGCCATCATTTTCTTTCTTTTTATTGATAGTGGAGAACAGAAAAACATGAGTGAGTGAATACAACACTTGCGGGCTGGACCACAACTCATAATATCGTATCTGCAGTTTTGTTACTTCCTGTGAGTTGAGTGGAGGCTGTTTAGCAGATCACGTCATCGGGAAAGCTAAAAGACGTTTGCATGTTTAAAAAAAAAAAAAAGGAGAAGAGATCTGCGTTTGTCCAAAAACTACCTCATATAAGACAAGAAGCAGCAAAAGGCACTGCAGAGTCTCCATGGTAGCGTACATAACATGCAGCACAGAGTGTATGATAGTGTTGGACAGTTTCCTGTGTCCATATTGGAGACGGTGGCATGCTAATGGATCACACAGCACCAGATGTCGCCTGTTTGTGTCCTTAGCTGCTTCACAGGTGAGGTCAACACACACCATAAGGGACCAAAAATAAATGAGATGTACTATATTGCCTGGTCACTGTGTCCTCTGGGTTGTTGAAATATGTTCTCATCAACAGGAGGCTGAGCTGTGCAATTAGTTTTCGCTTAATGCAAATAAAATAAAATAAAAAAACAAGGAAAAACAGTTCAACCATATTAAAAAAAAGGACAGATTTTCAATGCCAGGGCTTATGAAGAAAATCAATTTCCATTCAACATTTGAACTAAATCAAAATAGTTTAAAAAACTATTACATGAATGTATCTATGTATCTATTTTCTTTTGGTAATTCCAATCACATGCTGCGGGTCAACGTGAGCGATGCACCTCTCTTTGGAGATAAAAAATAAAATAAGAAAATACCTGATGTGGCATCAAAAGGAAAAAAATAATAATTCAAGTTTCATTACATTTCCTGACAGGTCCTCTCTCCAGCCTTTCTGGCTAGAATACTTTGATTAACACAGGTCTTTCTAATGACATCAGTCGGGGCGCTCTGTTCCAATCAGTTCTAAAAGAATCCAGCTGCTGCTCTGGTGCCTGGTGTTGGCTCAGCGGAAAGGTTCCGCCACACTGAGCGGAACAAATTGTGTTAAATGCACCTCTAACTACAAGCGCTTTCTTCTCATTGTGGCTGCAGAGAACAAGGTCGACACAGAAAATGGGATTCGGTGTGTCGCCAGCTAGGCAAACCTTCAGTAAAGCTGATCAGAGACAACAGTACAGATGAGAGACACATCAAGGGACCACAGGCAGGAAATGCACAGCTGGACAAGGTGCACATGGAAGAACAATTAAAAAACAAAAGGAGAAAACATCAGCGTTGTTCCAAATATCAGCTTTACACTCTCATTGTGTGGCACAAATCTCTACATATCCAACTTTATCCGACTTAACCAAAATTGCACTTTCATTTTGCATGACAGAAAGCAGAGTTGTTTTTTTTCTTTAATTGCTCCATTGCTACTTCATATTTTTATCCTACAACCACCGCTGATGATGATTTTATTGCAAACTTTGTAAAAAAGGCAGCATTGACATAATTTAACTCACGTTAACAAAACTCACCCCAATGTGATCAAAATGTCCCGCTGTTGCCAGAGCGAGCTAGCAAGCTAGTACATGCTAACGTTAACCAGCATCCTAACTGCATTTGAATGCAGGTAGGATGCTTTTTGTTTAAAAATCACTTTTAAAATCCAGATGCAGCGCTTACTTTACGCTTCAGACAGGCTTTATGCGGTTCCAAAGCAGAGGTAGACGCGTGCTTATCCTGGGACTGGGCAGAGGAAATGTGTGTCTGCTCAACTTGTGATGGATTTACCTCTTGTGTTTGTACACTCTGTCCCCAGCAGTAGCAGCTTATTGTGGTCGCGAGGTCACGGGGACGGTGAGACAGAGCTCCTGCCCACCGCCTGTCAATCCAGCTGTTTTTCGCTACAACAGGTCAGACAGATTATTATGTCCGCTTAACAATCACCAACTTAGCATTTAGTTTTAGTTGGGATTTGTTTGCATAAAATCCCTCCTTACAAAAGAAAGGCCAGGAACATTTTGTGGCCGTGTTCACAGATGGTTGTATCTTTAACAGACAATAATGAACCTGATTTTGTATAAATAATAAATGAAATTCTCTCTCTCTCTCTCTCTCTCTCTCTCTCTCTCTCTCTCTCTCTCTCTCTCTCTCTCTCTCTCTCTCTCTCTCTCTCTCTCTCTCTCTCTCTCTCTCTCTCTCTCTCTCTCTCTCACACACACTCTCACACACACACACACACACACACACACACACACACACACACACACACACACACACACACACACACACACACACAGTTTTAGATTGCTGCTTTTTAATCCACTATTGCAGCTCTCCACACCTGTGTCATTGAACCCAGAGACTGCAGCTCTTGAGTTTTTATGCACCAGGCCTTGATTACAAGTGATCACACCTGTGGACTCTTGCAGCAGGTGTGGTGTCTTTCCACTCGCACATCAATAACATAACCCGCTCTGCATATTTCTACTTCATCATTATCATTAATGGTCTCCGCCCATCTCTTGCCCCTCACCCCACTGCCGTCCTGGTCCACAGTCTCATCACCTTCTGTACTGACTGCTGTAACTCTCTCCTCTTTGGTGCTTCTGCTGGAACTCTCTCCCATCAGACATCCCTGACACAGACTCTCTTTCTTTATTTAAATCCAGACTCAAAACCCATCTGTTTAAATGATGCCACTCCACCTAATTGTGTTGTTTCATTTTATTTTAGTTTTTATTTTACTCATTTATTTTATTATTTACCTTGGGTGCTCAGAAAGGCGCTTACAAATAAAATGTATTATAATTATTATTATTAGACAGAGGAGAGAAAGACATACACATAAAAAAAAAGAAGAAGAAAAAAACCCTCACACATACTTGGCCCACCGGCAGGAACACTCAGTTTAATCTTTTCACTCTGAGCAATGTTCACAAATAGCTAAGTGGTATTTACGATGCATGTGAAAATTCAGCACACAGTGTTCTTTTCATTTGTCACCATGTTACAGCTTTTCTATCTATCCTTAGTCTAATCTGTGTGGGAAAGCCCCGAAACACTCAGCAGACAGTCTTCATTGACTAGGTTTAAAAAAAAAAATCCCAATTTTAAAGCTTAATCAATGTATTAAATATGGGAGGGAGATGAACACACCTCATGAATAAATACAGATTTAATTCTTAGTTGCTAATCTTCCAGTCTATGCATATTAAGAGGGTATTAGAGACAACCACATCCTATGTTATGAAATGGAATTTTCTCCTTATATAATCATGTGTGAACCAGGCTCATAGTCAGTCACGGGCTCCTCGTGGACACACAGACGACACAGTTGTCAGGACTCAGAGATCCAGAGGCTCATCTGTACACATGGGGGCTCTGCCGGCACTTGTTTACCAACACACATAGGAGTGTTTGTGTGAGAACATGTGGTTAATATCATGGCTGTGGTACACAATCACATCTTGTAAAGCTCTGAAAGTCTTTCATGGCCAAGTGACAGATAATGACACTGCAGCTCAAAGACAGCTTTAACATGGCCTTCATGCATGCAGCCTGAATTGTAATATACAGGAAATCCATACAGAAATACAATTTTACTTACCTTTGTCACTCGATTATGTGCACACAAAGATTCAGCGGAAGATACATTATGTTTACCAAGATGATGTATTGTTTCAGTCACTCATATTGGACAGACAGACAGACAGACAGACAGATATATAGATAGATAGATAGATAGATAGGTCTTTCTCACAGTTAGTTGCTATCTTGTACCACCATATTTTAAGGAAGCTGGGTATGGACAACTAAACCCGTCTGACAGTGTCTTTCATATACTGTATAGGTGACTGCTCACATCTTCACATAAACCAAAAAAGAAGAAGGTAGACGAGGAGGTATCCGTGTTTGAGTGCGTAGGGGTGGCCTGCACACCCAACGTAGTTCACTGACAAGCTCAAGAGGGGGGGTAGAGTGAAAGACGTTGCAATCTAAAAAGTAACCTGATAGGACTCAAGTATGTGATGTTGAGGGGACCCTCTGTGTTCCAAAAAATATAACATGTGGGGTGCCCCAAGGTTCGATCCTAGGCCCTCTATTATTTTTAATCAACATAAATGATATGTCAGCTGCAGTAAAGTGCAAGCTGCTACTATACGCTGATGATTCTGCTTTACTCGTCCCAGGTTGTAAGGTTAAAGACAATGACACAGAGCTTTAGTCTGACAATCAGTGGCTTGTAGACAATAAGCCCCCTATACATCTGGGCAGGACTGAATCAATTTTGTTTGATACTGAAAGGAAGTTGATCAAATCTAATATGTTAAAGGTGATGTGTAATGGGTCTGAGATGGTGTCCAAATCAAGTGTCACATATTTGGGTCTAACATTGGATCAGTCACTTACGGGTGAATCTATTGCATCTAAAGTTTTAGCCAGTTGTGTCTGTAAGTTGAAGTTTTCATGTCATGTGACAAAGCTTTTGAACTTCTCTTTAAATCAATTACTGTTTTTAACTTTTAACGTATTATTGCCTTGATCCAAACTTAAAATAAAATCAATCAATCAATCAATCAACCAACCACGTGATGTTGCTTGTTCAAAATCTCCAAGTATTATACTCTTAACCTTTAAGTAGCAGTGGGGCAGTTATTTTATTTTATTTTTTCAAAAAGTATCAAGTATGTCATGTTTCACAACACAAAAATGTATTTTATTTCATTAATGCATTTACATATTCCATGTGAATTTCCCTCCAGGGCTGAATAAAGTGTCTATCTATTTATCTATCATCGTGTTTGCTTTACTGAAATACTGCTGGCAAACAGGTTTCTCAAGATCCATCAGTCTCTGCAGATCACTTGCTACCGTCTAGTTGGAGCGCAGCAGTGCGCTAACTACTCCTCAGGAATCTGCCCTGGTATCCTGAAACCACTCTGCCCAGAGTGATCCAGAGTACTTCCGGCCGCAGAGAAGCTTGAGCGGGTCTCAGTTGTGCAGCTGCTCCTGTGGAGGAACTGCAGGAAGTTCTCGTGGTGGCCAGACACAGTGAGCTCCGCCGGCCGGCCGCCGTAGCAGCGCCTCAGCTTGTGCAGCTCCTCCCTGATCTGGCGGTTGAGGAGTCCGTAGAAAAACGGATTCACGGCGAAGGAGGAGTATGCCAGCCAGGTGACGGCCTCCTCCAGGCCCTCCTTGGCCTTTGGCGCTTCGTCCAGCATCACGTGGACGTGGAAGGCAAAGTAAGGGAGCCAACAGACGAGGAACTGGCCGACGATGACCAACAGGGTGAGCGCCGCCTTGCTGCTCCCGCCGAAAGGCCGGCTGCGCGCCGCCCGCCGCCGCCGTGGGGCGGCGCTGCTGCGGGTCGTGATGATGGTGGTCTGGCTGTCGATGGAGTCCGAGCGGTTCTTCAGCTGGCCGCTCGTCCACAGGGGCAGTGCTCCGTGTTGGCGGGCGGCCACTCGCGCCACCTTATACACGTTGCAGTACACGGCGAAGATGACCGCGGCGGGGAGGCAGAAGCAGGTGAGGCTGAACAGAGCGGAGAACGCCCGCCCGTGGTCGCCGTGGTCGCCGCGGTGCAGCGAGCAGCTCCGGGCGCCACGGGACGGCCAGCCGAGGAGGAGCACGGTGGACAGGCCCAGCCCCAGCGAGGCCGCCCACACCGCGGCTATCACGGCCGCCGTCAGCCCCGGCGTCATCTTCACCTCGTAGCGCATGGGGTGCACAATGTAGTAGTAGCGCTCCACGCTGATGGCAGTGATGGTGAAGATGGAGGCGGCCACCAGCGCCACACTGAAGAACAGGTAGAGGCGGCACCCTGGCGCCGTGAAGGGCATGCCGGCGTAGCCCGAGGCGATCTCCAGCGGCATGAGGGAGGCTGCGCCCAGCAGGTCCACCGCGCACAGGTGGCACACGAAGGCAAACTTTCTGAGTTGCGGGGCTTTGACGACCACCACCAGCACGGCTGTGTTGGCCAGCAGGGCCACGGCGTTCAGGACGGCCACAAAGAAGACGCCCGTCAGCTCCCCCGTACGTGGCTGCGGGTTCGGGAGGGAGCCCAGCTGTCTGCCGGCCGCCGTGGGGACCTGGGGCGTCCAAATCGGGGAGCTGTCATTGTGGTCGGGGTGCAGGTGTGAGCCGCTCTGCTGCTCCATGGTTCATTCATAGTACAGGCTTCATAGCGCGCAGCGCCTCCATTGTTGTTGACCCTCCAGGCATTGAATCTTCTCTCCTGGAGGGGAAAGAAAGAATGTTCAATGGGCTGTTTAACAGAAAGACTTGCTGAACACTTGCAGTGACAAATATTATCTCATGTTATATGGAAATCACACCAGTGGTGGAACCAGACATGTTTCCTTGGGGTGTGAGATCAGGCCGGAAACAACTACAGGACTGTTTTATATTTATATTTTGTTTTTATTGCTCTATTCATTAAATGTCCTCAGGGTAACCTTATAACTGTCAGCCTGTCACCATACCAATGAATTAGAGATCATCATCAGAAATCATCATGTCAATCATCATGTCAATCATCAAGTCAGAAATAGATTATGCATATTAAATACATAGATGTATTCATACATTTTAAAAAAGATACTGTACATCAATCAACAAATATGACTTGAGATGCTTCGGCATGGAAGTGTAAGGATTTTTGTCAAATGACTTGACCACCACCACCACCAATGGGGTGGCAATGGCCACCTCTATCCACCACGTAGCTCCGCCCCTGGACCATACCAATGAATTTTTCTCACTTTAGGTTGACGTAATACTGAGCAGTATTGGAATGTGTTGCCTTGTTGTCACCTGGAAAATTTAACTTGATTAACACAATTTATTGATTTTCTCCATCTCCCATTGCAAAAATGCTGTCTTCAAATCTGAATAATGCAAATATTAACTCTAACGGTAATGATATTGGCAAACTTCTGTTTCTAAAGTCCCTTCTTCTTTTTCCAATTCAACATTAAGTCCGTTGGGCTTCTTTTAAAAACACAGATCACTTACTCAAAACAAATGTGTAATCACCAGCATGCCGAGCCCAGCACAACCTTAAACAATGATGAGAGCGCGGTTGCGGCTTGAAGCTATTGACAAGTGCTCAATAGCTCATCTCATTTGCATAAAAAAAGGAAAGAAAGACAGTGAGCATACATGCTGTATGGAGAAACATGATCAATGGGAATAATTCATGGAGGACTATCCTGTCTCTCCTCTGTCCATACCCAGCCTTTTGAAACAGAAGATAATGAGTGCGCTTGTTACAGCCCAGCTGCAGGGAACTAACTGGGTTGATTAATATGTGTTCAGTGTCACCGTGCACTGCACCATCAAAGGGAGAATCTCTTTCCAAGACGGTTTAGTTTTTTGTTTTATAAATTACAAAATAGTAATCGTCATAGAAGATTAAAACTTGAGAAATTGAATTGAAAACGTATCTTTGCCTTTGCCGTTTTCCAGCCCTCCCCCTCTGTGACATTTAATCACAGCCTCACATTTGACAATCAAGTTTCGCATCTAGTACTGTGGAAGATGATGCGTCCTAAATACGTGCGCTTGTTTACTGCCGCCGATACTTTTTGCCCAGCTGTAATCTTCCCTGATGGGGAGCTATTGGCATGCAGTGCTCGCAACTAAGAGTTTATCCCCATGCGGGTGAGACTGGTAAATGTAGAGTACAGTCGCCTCGCGTGGGCGTTATGTAAGGCTGTCCTCATTTCCCACCCGGTTCCAGTTGCAGCCGGCGGCATATGCAGCATCCTCGAGTTCACGTCTTCCTCCTGAACGGAACGGTGACTTTTCAACCTTTGTGTGAGTTTGCACTGCATTTGCTCCAGTCGCGCGGCGTGGGAGTAACGTGAGTCAGCCGAAAGAGGCCAAACGTGGCTTTGCCTCTGTTTACCTTGTTCTCTGTTGCTAATTGCGTAGGAGAAAGAACTGTTATAATGTGGGGATTTTGCAGCTCTTTAAATCCCACACAAAGCTGTGTTGCTGAGCATTTCAGCCTGAGCAGGAAAAACCCTTTAATCCCACTCTTCCAGATGACCTGCTGAATTATGCTAATGACCAATTTGAATGCAAAGTGATTGGACTTTGTAGTAAACTTTTACAAAACAAAAAAAAAATGCTATGAAAGAAGTAGCGAAAGCCAGAAATCGCTTCAACTGCCGCTGAAAACAAAAAACCACACAGGGAAACAGGGCCACATCTATTATCCTTGTGCGAAAACTTGGTTTGATAATGTGCAAATATTGAAATAGTGAAATTCAAGCTGAGAAGATGAGACCATATTCCATTTACAGCATCCAAGTGAAATCACAATTAGCAACAGGGCCGCCGCGTCCTTTAGCTCCTGTAAAATAGACCATGTGAGGATTATCTCCACTGACTTTTCTGGATGTAGAGGAAAGATTAGAACACGCTTAAGGTCACATGTTCAAAAATCATTATAATTTGAGGTATATATCTACAATTGGGGATTCCTGGTAGACAGAGCATCATTAAACTGTGAATACTGTCAAGTCCTGTTGCACTCATCATTCATATGGCAATCCATTTTTTTTTTTTCCATTTTTTTGCATTTTTTTGTACTTATCACCTTCTTTGTTTTTAAAAATTGTTTTTAGAGCTTGGAGTTACAGAAATATTAGCACAGGATTTTGTCAAGTCAAACCTCAAAGTGATTTTCTAACCCAAGAATTAGATTATTAAAGTTAAAGTTAGAAAAATCAAAAGAAACAACTTCAACTTCTTAAGAATTTGGAGCTTTAGGGCTGTATGTCGGCAACACCCGCCATATCATTTCAAATATCCCAGAGCACTAAATCCCTGTTAGGGTAAAACTAAATTCAAAGCAGTACTTACCTACACCATGAAACATATGGATCGACTTGCTGCTGCTCCTACACAAAGTTTCTCAAGAGCGTTGTCAAGTTGTGCAGGTCCAAATCACGGTGATGAATCACAAGCAGGGATTTTATGTTCAGGTAGCCTTGGCGATATTTCAAAACGGCACTGACAAGTTCCAGACTTGGCCTCTGACTCTGCGGGACAGAGGAGCACAGAGGTGATGCGCTGTGCGTCCACTGTCAGTGCACAGCTGCTTAGACTGAGGGGAGGGGGAGAGGGAGGGAGGGAGGGGAAACAGGGAGGAGCCAGTAATCCAGTCGTTCAAATCCCATCTATAAAAAAAAAAAGCATGACTGTATCAAACAACCACCCACTGGCATTAACCATTTCAAGCACGCTAATACATTTTTTTTTTTTTTTATCTCTCATGCGCCTGTTTATGCACTCAATTTTCTCTCCTCCTGATAATAGAGAAGCATCAAAATATTGGGTTTGTTAAGTCCGTTTACCAACTTACTTCTGACACTTCTCTCCCAGTTGATATCACTTTGCTTCTGAAGATTGAACTGTAAGGATTCCCTCAAGGGAAGTGACCAAGGCTTCAAACAGGGCTCAGTGCTGACACCTGCTGTTATCAGGAAGATTTGTGGTGATTGTGTGTCTGATTATCAGTGTCAAAGTCTAATCCTCAAAGATTTATTCACACGTGTAAAGGCCAGAAAGTACATTGCAACCAATCTTAATGTTAATCCATCTTTTCTGATGGTTCACTTGATCTCACATATTTAGTTTCGAACTGTGAACTGTTATTAACAACAAATTGCAGCACAATTAACTTATAACTGATCAAACTATAAATATGGATTTGTCTATTACTCCTCAGGTTAATATCTTCTCCAGGTACTCGGACGTCCTCCGAACGTCCAAAAACAGGCACGAGTGCCAATCAACTGAGGACAGCTGGGATAGACTCCAGCACCCCCTGTGACGGAGTCCAGGAGAATGCAAATGGATGATGGATGGATGGATGGATGGACGGATGAATGATGGATGGATGGATGGATGGATGGATGGATGGATGGATGGACGGATGAATGATGGATGGATGGATGGATGGATGGATGTTCCTTTTCATGCCACTAGAGTCCATTTAACCTGCATACCGTACTGGAGTAGAGATGACAGCCGTGCTATGGATTTCATAGCTTTATTGGACCCTCAGGTGTTTAAGCACAGTAGACATAAGTAGTGACAATTCCGTGTTGAAGCAAGACAATTAAATATTACTGTCAACGTGTACAATATCGATCTGTGTAATGCTGGATTCATCATTAGCTACTGGGTGGGAAAAAACACACCAAACTTTGTTTTAACACTTGTGCACGTTTTACTTTCACCCACTCTCACGGACACTCGCACGCACACACACACACACACACTCACACAGTAAATCAGTTTCACTGTTTGACAAAGGTTGACCGGTAACACCTAGTATTCAGTCATAGCCACTGACGATCTATAAACAGTATAACACCATTCTGTCGTGTTTTTCCTAATCACTGCTGTGACACTGTACTGTATTAAATGGTAAATGAAATGAGTTGGGTCACCAGTTTACACTCTTTTTTTTTTAAAACATGACAGATGGTAATTTACTAATCTAAGTAAAAAAAGAAAAAGAATTCCAAAAAGCTCTAGAAACATCTACTAATATCAAGCAGCAACAAACTAGACGTCGATTCTAAAAAAAGTGCGACCTGCTACAATACACAACTTGTGACTAACAGTTAAAGGCAGAGGCAATAGGCGATAACTGAGCTCCGTTCTCTGAGTGGAGGGAAGTGTCTTGACAGTAGCTCTGTTCCATCGCAGCTTTGTTTTCCGCTTTACATAAACCGAGTCTTTTCTTTAAGAGTTTGTCCTCGTTGTTCAGCTTTGTGCGGATCGCAGTTCTGATCTGGCTCTGGTCAACGTTGAACTTGGCGGCCACGTGATCTGAAGGCCGAAGCAAAAGTATTTTCCGATCAATCCCATTTGACCGGACTTAATAAAAACACATGTAATGTGGCTTTGCTGCGAGTGCTTGAAATTCAATGGCGCCAACCTACCAATTATACTTCTTAGAATCTCGGGTGGGAGTTGTGGTTTTGGACAGTCGTCGCCGCTAAAGGTGGTCCGCCGGCCCTGCAGAGAGTGTGTGGCCAATGTTTCCCTGTCGAAGAGTATCATCAGCAGGGCTGACGTGTACTTTTTGTAGTCTGCCATCTCGGCGATGCGTTCGTAAAGGTTTTTGGGCACTCGTAGATTCTCAGACAGATACAGAAAGCTGTGTTCATCCTAAATAAGAAAAGAAACGGAGTGTTAGCAAAACTATATTGACAAGAAATGGCGACTTTGTAAGAATTCCTGAACTCATAAAATTGTTTCTAGATGATCAGCCTGATAATAAAAAAAAATGTCAGACTGAAGCATATCCATGAAAGCAGTTGCAATCAAGGTGTTCTGGCATCACCATGAAGCACTGAATGACTCCATGCTCCTCTGGTTTTGTTGTGTTGGTTTTCTAACTCTATAGGGAAAAAAGTGCAGGTGAAATAAAGCAACTCTCTGATGCTGCTTTGGTCCTGACCTCAGCCATGTTGTGAATGGCTCTCATCTCCGCCTCAGACTCGTTCAGGAAAGACACAGTTTCACTCTGAGAGTTCTGTGGTTCAACTGACGCTTCGCCTCCTTGAAGAACGTGATCGAGCGTGACTCGCAGCTCGTGCGCCGTGTGCCTCATCTGCATCATGAGGGTGTTCATCTCTGGGGAGAGGAAAAGGTTACTTTACAAAAAATAACATGCAAGGATACAGAATAGGATCATTCCAGAGGGGTCAGGGTCATTGGACAGTTTTGTTGCCAGCACGTCTCAAAACAAAGAAACACACAACTGGCCAAATGAGCCAATAAAAGTTAGTCAATTAAAATTCAACTTTCTTACCAGGTTGAGTATTCTAATGCATCTTTTCCCAAAACGTTCTTAAAAAAAAATGTTTGGAAATTATTCTGTAAATCTTAACATAATGTGGTGTTACTTCTTCCACATTCACATCTTTGACAATTTTGTTAAATTCCCTGCACTATATAATGAACGTTATAAAGTTCAATGGACTATTCTCTTCAAGAGCAGCACTTATTCGCCTCATCCAATAAGTTACAGGAAGTGTATTTGAAGGGAATTTTAGCTAGTAAACAAACTGTTAGTCATCTTTTCCACCCACCTTTCAGCTCTCTCAGTTCTTTCTCTGCCAGGATCCTGCATCTACGCTCATACTTGAGCTGTGCTTGCAGTTGCTCTATTTTCATGAGAAGACTGACGGTGTCGGTTCTGATGCCCGGACTGGGAGCAATGTCTTCCTCGAATTCAATAGCGTCATGCTGCAAGAGAGGAAGACACGCAGACACGATCCCCACATGCGGTGATGTCAACAAACAACCGCTGCTTTTCTGCCATACGTGGTCCAATCGCGATTCCTTACCTCGTTGTTGGGATAAGGAGAGTAGCTGGACTCCTCGACCAGCCTGTACTTATCCTCCAGTGGATCACAGCCAAACTCCGCTGTGTCGGAGCCAATTTTGATCATCTTGACTGGTGGTAGTGTTGGAGTTACTCCTGCCTCTCTCTTAGGGGGCATCTGGCACAAAGAAAATCAACCAGAGGTGAAAACACATTTGACCAGTCGCCGCCGCCAGTTGTGACTGTCTGCCCATGGCGAAGTGAAACTTCCAGTCAACATGTGTTCAGCTGCTTAGCCGTTTGTTATTTCAAACTCACCCTCGCGACAAAGACGATAATGCAAAAGTTAGTTTACGTTGCAACCCCCTCCCTCTCTCCCCAACCCCTCCTACTAGCCCCCAGATTGCCTCCAGCTGGGGCCACCCGAGTCTGTCATGGCATCATCTAAAGAACATAGATTTGAAGGTCTGACGGTTCAAAAGAGGCTCACCTGGCCGTTTTAGCGTCACTTCAGAAATTTACAGTAACCCCTCTGAATGAGGACAGACAATGCGCAGTAAATGGAAATACTGCGTAGTAGAGGAAGTAGTAGTACTACTGCAGTAGTACAGTTCATGGATCCTGATACAATTACGTCTTATTTTTCACTGTCGCGCCGAACCTTTCCGCCGCGAAATACTCCTCCCATAGCTGCATTTTACACGGTATATTACGCATATGTTTAGGAGCACTGTGATGTGAAATTTATATTTTTACAATTATGAGCGGAACGATGGTTCAGAAACATATTCCCCGAGGGAAGGATTTTATTCCAGTACAATTTCCTGCTCGCCCAAATTTACTTTTTAACCAATGGCAATCGAGAACTTCGATATGAGGCGGGATATTTTGATGACGTCACATATGTTAGCCAATTAATGCCTGTCTACACATATGACCAGCGTTTTCCAGTTTGGTTGCAGTGCACCCATGTGGGTTCGACGTTGACTTGCTGGTTACAACGTTGTGGAGCAATTAAGTTATATGTTGATTCCGATTTATTCGTTTTTACCATGTCTTCTTCTTTTTTCATAAAAGCGAAACAAAACCCTAAGTTTGCCAAAAAGGGTAAAAATGCGACAGCGTTAAAACGGAAGGTAAGCTACTCGATTGCTAGCATGCAACTCAAGCTAAAGCATAACGCAGTGGGGCTGCTTGTTTACCTGCCTAACATCTTTTGGATTGAGGACCATGACATTTTATTTATTTATTTTTATCGTCAAACTGTGTTGCAGGGTGAAGGAGATGCAACTGGAAAGAGCAAAGTACGAGACAAGAAAGCCAGCTCAAAATACAACGAGGAGATCTCCAGTGACTCTGAGACAGAGGGGTTAGTTTCGGACATTGCTCTCACTTTAAAGTGTTGTATCAATCACAGTTTTAAGGCGGACCGGAGAGCTTCAGTTGTTCAATGATTATAATTGTGTTTGGTTGCGCAGTCCTGAAGTCTCGCGGAAAAGACAGTCCCAAGAGGAGCGTGACTATGGAGAGACGCCGCAAGAGAAGAAGCTTCGATTGGCCAAACTCTACCTGGACCAGCTCAAGGAAGAAGGCAAGCCTCGTGCCACACACACACAGGCATTTTCTGAAATGTCAGGATATGACAGTGTGTTTATTGCTACATGTCTTCTTAACAGAGGAAAATAAAGCCGAGAACGACTCATTTGAGGCAGATCTTATTGCTGGAAGACTTCAGGAAGAAGTGGTAAGACTGAAAAGATTCCCAAAGGTCACATTGGTTTTTCCTCGTTCCCTGTAGCATTCCACGTCGACATTAAATTAATGTTTTGCCAAATGTGTTGTTTTAGGGTGGAATTTGAGCTTCTTCTTTTCTTTTTTTTTTATTAGTGTTAGATATGCCTCCATGCTATTCCCTCCCCTCTTGACTAATGCTTAGAGGGATATTTGGTTAACATATTGCGGATATCTTCCCTAAAAATCTAACTTTCTGTCAGGGTGTCAAGAAGGCAGAACCAACTAGATCCAACAGCTGCTGACTTACTGACAGCCTTATTTGAAATTTCCATTAATTCATTTGTCTTTACTTTAAGACTGTCTTTAAAATAAATCATCAGAATCTGTTTAGGAATTTTTTTATTTCTCATTTTCAGCTTGAACAAAAAGGAAAACTGCAGAGACTTATTGCCCAAGACGTAAGTGGTCTAAGTTTTATCCATCCAGTTTGCTCTCGAGGTTTCAAAATTTCCATTTCTGACCCTTATGGCTTCTCTGTCATCCCCTCAGCTCGAGGCACCA
This sequence comes from Nelusetta ayraudi, assembly GCF_046127955.1. Classification (NCBI taxonomy): domain Eukaryota; kingdom Metazoa; phylum Chordata; class Actinopteri; order Tetraodontiformes; family Monacanthidae; genus Nelusetta; species Nelusetta ayraudi. Next base: position 838,376 of record NW_027466100.1, on the reverse strand, counting down.
GATGCGTCTGAGATCAGAGTATTAAGAGGACACAAACTTCCAGTTACCTGCCTGGTCGTCTCCTCGGATGACAAGTACATCTTTTCTGCCGCCAAAGATTGCGCCATAATCAAATGTTAGTCGGCGTTCGTTATTTTCTTCCTCAAACTTCCATAAATGTTAATTTCCAGCAGGAGAGATTTACTATATGCGCCACGAGCTAATTTGACAGTTTTCTTGTCTGTGTGTTTAGGGGATGTTGAGAGCGGAAAGAAACTTCACACAATACCTGGCGGAAAGAAAGGCACGGAGGACAAACACGTTGGACACACTGCCCACATCCTGTGCATGACCATTTCATCAGATGGAAAATACTTGGTAAATAGTCCCTTATAATGCTGAGAAAACTGTTTTTATTTCATTACAGTTCAACTTTAAAATGCCTCCAAGGAACTTTGAAATACTTCCAGATGCGTCATAATTTCTCTGATTATAACTTTACTGTAGCAGCAACCAAGAACCTTCTGCAAAGAAAATGGACAATATTTGTATAGGGTTTTTTTGTCAAGTATGGAAAATTCACATATCTCACTACAACTGAAAAACCCTCAGTCTCTTATTTTAAACTCAAATGTGTTGCCTGCAGAGCAAAAAAAAAAATTTGAAAAATTGAAAGCATTGGTTGTCGCTTGAATGTATAAGTGATGCATCTGAACATCCTTCAAGGCCACTGGAGACATGAACAAATTCATCATGATTTGGGAGGCAGAGACGTGCAAACGCCTGTACAAATTCACCGGACACAAAGGCCCCGTGTCGGTAAGACCTTCACACTCCTCGGTGGGACCGGTTAGAGCCGCGGAGCCGGCTTCACGCACGTCACACATCTGCTCCTCTTGCAGGGTCTCTCGTTCAGGAAGGGGACTCACGACCTTTACAGCGCGTCTCACGACCGCTCGGTCAAAGTGTGGAACGTGGATGAAAATGCCTACGTGGAAACTCTGTGAGTGTCTCTAATTGAAGCAGTTGGTTTAAACTGCGAGGTGCAGTTCTCTCACCGAGCCTTTCCGCAGCTTCGGCCATCAGGGCGCCATCACGGGCCTGGACAGTCTGAGCCGCGAGCGCTGCGTGACGGCGGGAGGGAGGGACCGTTCGGTGAGGGTGTGGAAGATTGCCGAGGAGTCGCAGCTGGTCTTCCACGGCCACGAGTGAGTCCCTGCGCTTCTCTCTTTCCTCTGCGAGTTCCAAACCATGTTTTATTGTCAAAAGAATATTAGATTAAAAAATAAATAAATGAATAACAGAAGCTTGCTGAGAACAAAGTTATAGAACTTGGTTTTCTTTTCCTTGAAGAAGAAACTCGCTGTTTTTTGTTGACATTGCAACTTTGAGTTTTTAGATTTTATGCTGAAGTTGCACTGCAGCTCAGATTCCAACAGGAATTTTGCTCGTCCTCAAAGCATTTTCAGTCAGTCTCAAATCTACATTTTAAGCAAAAAGCTCCCACTCAAGACTTTTGTACTCAACAGCATCATTTCACTTTATTCAGGACTGGCAAGAGCTTCTTTTAACACCATGTTGCATAGCAGCTGGTTGCGTTGCAGCAATGCTGTTGGTTTAGTTTGGGTTTTTTTCTTTATTGTTTGAGTTTTTTTCTGATATCTTCTCATAAATTGATCCATTTTCTAATCTGTGAAGACAACAGATGTTTACCCTAGTGACTGTATATTACTAAAACAATATACTGTACGAGATCATATTTTTTAAAATTTGTTTTTACTTTATTTGATAAAGAGGGACAACGTACATCAGTGGACATTTTTTACAAAAAATGTAAATGTACCCACTTCTAGTGTAAAGCTAATTTGCATTGGTATCCCCCCCCCCTCCCCTCCCCGTGGATCAATAAAAATACAATTACCATGTATGACATCACATAATATTCCACCATTCAACTATAGTATAATAGAAAATCAAATATTATAAGTAGAAACAACCCTGTGGACCCCAATTCAACCAGAGGGACCAGATATTTAAGTGCGAATGTAAAAGCGCTTTAGTGCTGAAGTGCATTCAGTAAGATGTAAAGTGCTGCTATTATTGCAGCCTACATTTAAATAGCAGGAATTTTAAAAAGAAAACTTCAATTTGCTTCAGTTTTGTTCAAGCAAGGAAGATTTCATTTTGTTATGAGTGCAAAAAAAAACAATAGTATAAGATTCTTTTTAAAAAAAAAAAAAAGTTTGTCTTTGAAACTGATCTCCTCAACATGTGTTGGACTCTCCAGAGTTGAGTCACCTGTAAGTCTGTGGAACTGTGGAAGATTCCTAAGCCCGTTTTAACGTTCCCAACGTTCCCGAGAAAGACAAACGCGGATCTAACGGCTGTCGTCTCTCCACAGAGGCTCCATCGACTGCGTCCAGCTCATTAACGAGGAGCATTTGATCACGGGAGCGGACGACGGGTGAGGCACTCGGCAGCTTCCTCCAGCCGCGGTACTTCCAGTCCCACAGAACTCTTTGAATTCACTCACGTTTCTCTCCCTCCTCCTCCTCCTCCTCCTCCGCTCCCCCTGATCCTGTGAACGTCCTCAGCTCTGTGTGCCTTTGGAGTGTCAACAAGAAGAAACCTCTCACCACCGTGAAGCAGGCTCACGGTTGCCATGGCGACGCCGGGCTGGAGCAGCCTCACTGGGTGTCCTCGGTGGCGGCGCTGCAGAACTCGGACACAGTGGCTTCAGGTGCCTCCGGCTGTGAGCGTCCTCCTTCGGCTACGGCGGCGTTTGCCGGACGCGATCAGCGGCGTTTGATCGGGCGGCTGTCGGCGTCGTCGGGTCCGCGCTCGATTAAAGCGAGTCTTCTCGTCTCCTCCACAGGTTCGCACAACTCGCAGGTGCAGGTGTGGAAGTGTCAGCTGAATTATCGCGGCCTGGAGCCTCTGTTCAGCGTGCCGCTGGTGAGCGTCGAACCTGGCAACACTGACTGGCACGAGAAGCGTCGTGTGCATGTGGTTAAGCCTTTTTTTTTTCCCCTTTCCAACATCTGCTTGCGCTTTCTTCCAGCCCGGGTTCATCAACAGTCTGAAGTTTTCCAGCTCGGGTCAGTTCCTGGTGGCAGGAGTTGGACAAGAGCACAGGTAAACTCCTCACGCTTGTTTCCATAGAAACAGGAAGTATGGAGGTGGTGGGGGAGGAGGGGGGAGGGTGTTTCCCATTCCCTGCGATATGTCAGGGCAAGTTCACGTGCAGTGGTCAAGTTGACCACTAGATGTCGGTGTTAATCCGTCCGTCTCTGTCCTCTGATCGCCCTTTAAATAATTTTGAGTCGATGTCGCCTATGATTTTGTTTCTCAGAGAAGTGAATGTGAGAAGGACAGTGACTTAATGAAGAATATAAATTATTTATGCCTCACATTGGACACATTATACAAAAAACCCTAATCTGTGTAAAATATTCATTATATTGGGGTGGGGGGGGAAAACGTTAATCCAAAGAATTAATAAGATAAGTACAGTTTGACACGCCATTGCATATTAATGAACTAAAATAATGTGAATTTGTTAATTTGAATATTGTGCTCTCCATTAGACGAGGAACAAAAGCAGACTAGAGTGTCACTGCACGGCTCCGGCCCTCCAGCAGTGGAACAGAACCAAAGTCCAACTTGTGTGACGCTCGACATACAACGTTTTCGCACGTGCATGTAGTTTATTTTGGAGACATTATTTCACCTAGATTGAAATGACAACTCTAGTGTTATATTTTAAAATGCTCAGAATGGCTTTCACGGTCAAAGCTAGCGGGACTGCAGTCAGTTCAAAAAGCCCATAGAGGTTCTGAGCACGGTTTTCTGACAGCAGGTCAGTGAACTCAGGCTGTACTTTTCTGAATGCGTGTGCCGAAACACATTCTGGAAATCGGCCCTTGGTGATGTCACAAGGGGGAACACAAGGCAGCTGGTGGTCGTGACGGCACCGGACAGCTGTTTGTTCCTCCCTCAACTCCAGCTGTAAACACAGAGCTAAATCAATGATGTTATGAATTCTCATCTTGCGATCAGTCAGAATGAACAAGAATTCCATTTCCCGGAGATTTAAAGAGTTTCTTGGATAATTAATCTTCACTGGTGTCTGGGCTGAAAAATAGATTTGTTTCATTTTAATCTTCTTTTTTTTTCCTTTTTCTTTTTAGATTTTGCACTAAATAAGTTTTGCTAAATTGTACTTCTTGCTTTTATTAGACAATTGCGCATATTCATGATATTCCTTATGCTGGGATATTCTAAAACCGCTCTGCTTGTGAGTCGTGAAACAAGCTTCTGTTCTCTCCCTCATTTAAAATTTTGTCGGGATGCATTGATTCTGTTTGTTTTCCTGCAGGCTGGGCAGATGGTGGAGAGTAAAGGAGGCCAGGAACGGGATCTACATCATTCCTCTCAAAAGAAAACCTCCTAATCCTGCACAAACAAATGACACAGAGTAATGGAAAGCCAACTTTTATTTTGTAAAGTAAAGTGTTTAAAATCTACCTTTTGTTCTGTGTCGTTTATCACCTTAATTACCCCCCACCTGCAAAAAAAAAAATCACCACTAACTACCCGTAGAGTTTATTTAATTTTCATTTGTTTGCTTCAAGCCTCTGCTGGGATGCAACAGTTCATTCATAGAGGGGTTTGATGTGTCGCAACTGGGTCACAAGGAAGAGGCCGAGCTGTGTGTCTGTGCTGCTCTGTTAGGACTCAGCCAGACAACAAAAGGCCTCAGACCATCTAAATATGCATTCAGTTATATCACAAATATTTCATTGCACTTAGAAGTTCACGTCCCAGGTGTTGCTGGACACGGGACACAGCTTCTGCAGCTTGTAGTAAACAATCAAAAAGTAAGGAAATTTGTGCTGTAACAAAGCCTCTTGGAAATGACTCTTATATCGTCGGAAAGCCTGTTCATTCCCCTTTTAAATGGTGTCACACTTGTAAGGAACATGCATTTGTGGGGTGAGCAGCCGAGCTGAGTACCTGGGTTGCGCCCCTGAAAAATGTGACAAATCTTCTCTGCCGAGTCAAACAGCTTCTTCTCAACACCTGCACTGGAACCTGAACATGTGAAGGAACGTCGTGTTCAACGATGAGTCCAAATTCTTCTTATGGCAGTTGGACAGTAGGGTGAAAGTGTGGAGACGACGTGGAGAACGCTATGCTGATTGCTGCACCAACAGCTTTTGGTGGAGGCAGTGCGATGTCGAGGGGTGGAAAAACGAGGCTCGTCATCATTGGAGGCTCCTCTCAATGCGGAGGGATGTGGAGATGAGATTCTGCAACCAGTGGCAGTAATCCCACACCTCCACAGTCTGGGCCCAAACTCCAATCTTCCCAGATGACAATGCTCGCCCCCCCCCCACAGAGCAACACAGAGGTTTATCAGAGACTACCTCCAACATTTGGGAGCGGAGAGGATGGAATGGCCTGCCAGCAGTCCTGACAACCCCATTGAACACCTGTGGGATCAGCCTGGCCGTGCTGTTCGCGACCGACACAACCACATTGGCTGACTTACGACAAATGCTGGTTGAAGAATGGGATGCCATCCCACAGCAGTGTGAGACCAGGCTGGTGACCAGCATGAGGAGGAGATGCCAGGCTGCTGTGGCTGTGGCTGGTTCTTCCACACTGAGGCTATACCGAGGCTCCCGTTTGTTCAAGGAAGAATTTCTTAAATTGCCAATGTGTTCTGTTTCTTCAAATGTCAAGCAACCAATCCACCAAACAAGAGGCAATGGCAGAAAAAGCCGTTTGACACATTTGTCACATTTTTCACGGGCGCAACTCAGATACTTAACTCTGCTGCTCACCCCACAAATTCATGTTCCCGACAAGTGTGGCACCATTTAAAAGGGGAATAAACGGGCTTTCCAACGGTATCGGATTTATTTCCATGACGCATTGTTACAACAAAGAAGTAATCTACCATACGCGAATTTCCTTACTTTATGTGTAATCTTTATATAGATTGATGGGAGTTGTGACACCCATTAATTCCACGAAATGTATTTCATTTGCCATAGTGAGGGAATAATAGCTCCTGACTTGCTGTACATATTAATCTTACTACCCCTCTTTGCTCACTTGTTGGTAATATGGTGAAAAAAAATCTGTGAGGCAAAATTGTTTCTTCAAACACATTTTTAAATGACAACTTTTCTCCTTTGTTGGCCTTGATTCAGTTCTGAAGAGGCACGATCAGCCGTCGCCGTGTCTTTGACTTCTGAAAAAGGTCAGGCAAGACAGAGGGTTGTGAATATGTAGGATATCACAATTTAATACCGGGGGGGGGGAAACTTCAGTCAGTACAAAGATGAAAAGTCCATTCAACTTGGGTGAATACACTTTTATAGGCACTGCACACAGAGAATTGCACACTCAACTAGCAGTTACAGCAATAGTTTGTGTAGAAAATGAGCACCGAATACATTTTTTTTTTTTTCTCCACATATGCAGAGGTGGGAAAAAGTTTTCGGACACCCTTAAACTTCTGACCAATCCTGATTATTGTCATTCAATATTTGCCTGCGTGTCTTTATGTGGCAAAAAGTTTCGGCTGCATCAGAGAAACATTGTTTTGTTCATTGTTGATACGACTAAATAAGAAAACTAAATTCTTGTAGTTCTTACACTCTGGATGTGCTGCGAGCGTCGTAATCTCGCTGAAACATCCAGTCGCATCCAGTTGGAACAGTGCACGTGCAGCGTGTAGCTACATGGTGGTGACTGCGCGAAAATAAACTGCACCTGGAGACTTGAGAGTAATTCTTAGTACATTACAGTACGTTGCATATGCATGAGGTGTCCAAAAACCTTTTTCCACCGCTTTATATCATATATATATATATATATATATATACATATACATATGTATTTTTAGTATCAGCAAAATTAAACATCATGCAGTACCTGTTGGGGACCAAAAATGTAAATAAAAACCAAACTCTGCTAAAAAATTAGGCACAGGAAGCAATCTAAGGAGTCAGCTGATACCACATGCACTGTAATGGTTCAATATAGATTCATCAGTCAGACGCTCATTGTTATTGTCCAAATTGCTGCAAGTAGTTTGATTAGAGTCGCGAGTTGCAAGTGTGAGCCGGTGCGTGGTGGCACGTAATATTTCAATATTAAAAAATATATATATTTACATAAATTACATACTCTTATTCCAGGCTACATTAACACTTCCTTTATATGATCTAGTTGCCAACAGTTTGTTACATTTTCTCTGGTATGCCACTATTTCACTCAACAGACAGGCTAACTTTTTTTCCTCTTCTGTTTTTTTTTTTTTTTTTTTTTCTTGTACTACAACGTTTGGATATACAGTATTCACAGCACTGTTAGGACACAATAAGAACGGCTTTTCTTTTTTTTCTTTTTTTTTTGTCATGTAATATCACTACTGCTTCACGAGCACCCATTTGACAACAAGACTCTTCAGTACAAGGCACGGTGCATTTCATCACATCTATGTGTAAACCGATGAGATCACAGCTTAATAAACCTATAGAAAATGAGGACTTTACAACTGACACGCCGCCACCCGCCGCATCGTTCAGCCCTCGCAGCCAGAATTACTCCTTGGCCACAAGTCAGTCAGTCGGTCAGTCCGGTGCGGTCCGGTCCGTCCGTCCGCCCTGGAGAACAGCCTTATCAGTCGGCAGCATGTTGGAATGGGTGCGGCAGGGGCCTCTGTCGCAAAACAAACCTGTCTAATGAAGGGGATGACAGATGATGGCACGGCCTCGCGGAGGGGACCTGTTTCACAAAGACGACGTTGTGGAGTCCACCACCTCCCGGCCGTTACAGACTGCTGGCACGTAGTTAGAGGCCGATCCTGGGGGAGGAGAAAACAATGGCGTGAGCCTGGCGGGAGACTCTTTCCCGCACAGCGAGGAGGCAGAACTGGAAAACTGAGATTAAAGCTGCGGCGCAGGATGGAGCGAGTGGACGAGTTTTGGGAACTAGCGCTAAAGCGCAGCAGAGAGGTTGGAACTAAGTACAAATACTTCATTACTGTACTCAAGTAGACTATTTAAGGTGTCAGCGCTTTACTTGAGGGTTTCTATTGGCTGTGCTTTCTAGTCCTTACATTGAAAAAACATTCTTGTTACTTTTGTGTTTAAAAGACACAAAAATTCTTTTAAAAGTAATTCACTTGTTATTGCTGTTCCTTAAAGTTGAGCTGCTTGAACGCTGCTATTGTGTAGATAAATATGAAACTGTATCACATTTCAGAGGGAGGTTATTTTAGAGAACCTTGGTTTCCGGGTCATTATTCAGTACGTTTTCAGTGCAGGGAAAATCAAACATGTAGAAAATTGATCATGAACATTGATTATTGCTATTAAAAATGTAAACATCCAATAATGACTCACAGGCCAAAACTCATTAGTGTTACAGGTCACAGCATTACCGTTTTGTTGAGCTGCAGTTGCCAAAAGGATTTAAAAAAAAAAAGAAAAGAAAAGAAAAGAAAAATATTTTTATTTTTACGTATAGTTACCAACAAATGTATTATTTCATAAATGGCAAAAACATTTTTCTTTTACTTTTTTTTTTTACTTAAGTACATTTCAGAACTTATTTGTACTAGAGTAAAGGACATGAATCAGTACTTTTACTTTTGCCACCTCTGCTAGGGGAGGACCAGACACTCCAACCACATCACAAATCTGTGTTTACCAAGGAGATTATAAAGGAGATTATCACTTCACTTCATTATCTTTTAGGTTTTAAATTCAATATTTGATATTCTAGAAATGAGTTGAACGTCCTGATTGACAGCTGAGCCCTGCCCGGAACCAGTGTTGGCTTCCCTGTTCGCATATGAAATATGTCACAGTCCACAACAGCTGAGAATGATTTTAACTGGTAACATAACATCATTTTTTTGCTGTGATATCAGTAGTTTTTATTGTCTGTCTTTTACAACTAAACTTAAGCTTTACATTTTATGCCACATGCACTTCATTCAAAAGTCATGTTTAAAATGGAAAGGATGCCAAAGTGAGAGCTGCGGTTAGCCAAAATCGTATAGCGCAAATTGAATTTTGGCCCGCGACAAAACAGCAAAATGCTAATTACAATGTGCACACATGGCTGCCAGCCAGCTTTCAGCGGTGAGGGTTTCATTGCCTTTAGTCCTTGTGAATCCGCGGTTTGAGTAGAAAGTTTGAGAGCCCAGTTCAGGCTAAAAATGTTGAAAGAGCAGACTAGTCTGTGTTTATTTGGAAAGTCAATGCTGTGAAATAGCCAATTTATTAATAGGCTCCAGATAAGGCTGGCTCTTATCGCAGGCAACTAGGAACGTAATGACTGGATTGTAATTTGCCCAGCCTCAGGGTTTTTAGCCTGATGTGCAACAAACCCAGGGAAAAAAAAGAGAGACTTTCTAAAGTTTCCCTCTTCTGCAGCTCTGTTACAATCAAGCAGGAGGGAGAAAAAAAAAACCCAGAAACTGTTGTTGGTACCACAAGTCTTGCACCCGTTTGTTCCAGCAGCGCTGGCTGCCTGCGTACCTTTGGAGTAGCTGGAGCTGGGAGCCGAGGCAGACGCAGAGGCAGAGGCAGAGGCAGACACCGTGGCACTGAAGCGGTTGGCGGTGACCCGCAGCGAGGCCACGTTTTTCTGAGGCTGGAACAGGATGATGTGAACCTTGGGAGCAAAGAGGCAGCCGAGCACCACCGAGCCGCTCAGACTGACGGAGATGCACATGGTGGTGGTCTGCACCTGGAAAGAGACGACGACAACAGAGGCGCTTAGCAGTGTGCACGGTGTGTTTTCAATGAGTCCGCGAAGGAACAACAGTGTGTTTGAGTCCCTATTTCTCTCACACACACGCACACACGTGCACACGTATACACATTTATATGACCAACCGGGGACTACCATCCTTCAGTGCTGAAAGATCTGGTTACTTAGGAAATGCAAAAAAGCAATATTAAGTATGGAACAATGGTGTGTTTGAGTCCCTCAACGCACACCTCACTATTATCTGACTATAATCTACACATGTCCAGCACCAAGTGAATACCCAGTGATTATGGCCGGACGAAGATGCTGAAGCCTTCTGCTGCTCAAGCAGCTAATTCACACTCATGTAATAAGTACATTAAATGCAAGTGTTTCTTTCTCTGAGCCGTGATTGACTTTTCGAGAAGGAAAGTTGGAAGTGCGGCATGCTCTTGTTTGTTCATTTTAATCAGTAGGAAACAACTTGGCAATGCAACTCAACGCTAAGGAGGAGCTGAAGTTTTAATAGCCGCCATAAATTCCGGATCATCCGCCGCCACCACAACTATCAGCTATAATCCAGTCATGTTACTTATTCACCATCTGATCGGGTTTCTTCTCTTTGAACTGGATTGGTCGCAACTGACAAATCACAACTGTCAAGATAAAACGATGCTGTGGATGAAAACAAGCATGGGGTGATGGAGGTTGCCAGAGGAAATAAATTAAATTGCCATTACTGTTAGCAGCCTGTCATCGTTTCTTGTTGGCTTCAACTGCGCAACAACTTAAAAAATGAATACACAGAGGCTGACGTGAGTAGCATCTAATATTCACTTGCCGTACACACGGTGCGCCGGGTGGGTCATTGACCCTTCGTGATGGCAGTCATATTTAAATTATGACGCGAATCCAAAAACAATCTGAAAAAATAAATTACAATTGAGCATTAAAACCTGCCATGTGAACGTAACTATGTGCGATTGTGGTTCGGCTGAGGGTTTCGGCTGCACAGACAATGGAAAATGAATGGACGTCAATGGAAGTGCTCACAAAGACGGATACAAACGTGTAAATGTGCTATTTTTATTCCGTATGCGTACCCAAGATGATGTCTTTAGTTGTCATGTTAATTTGATAAATCTGTATTTTATGGTAATGAATTATTTTAATGCAGAAAGCTCACATACACACACACACACACAAACACACTGTATACAAGCATAATTAGTCAAATTGCCGTACATTGAATTACGTATGGCTGTTTGTAAGCGGCGAGCGGGAGAGAGAGGCTCTAATACGGTTGAATTGTTAGTAATTCCAAGCGCGCCTCAGTGTGTGAATGGTAAATGGTCGCGGGGGGCAGACTGAGGCTGAGCTGGTCACTGCGCTGGAAAGCCCGGGCCTTATTAGTCATATTTCAGCCGCTAATATGAGCTGACTGTTGGGGTCATCCTTCTGAGCACCAGCTCTTCCCACCCCACCGGTTTTTACCCCTGCAGTCCAAGAACTTCCATTTGCAGGAGCGCTGCGAAACATTTGCGCACAAACACGGCAGTGCACGGGACGGGGGTGCCTCAACAAGAGCACAGCAAGCCTTGGAGTGATACCGCTTCACCTGTTTTTCAGTTTTCTCCCCTTGCTCTTCTTTAAAGGGGGGAATATGCGATTCCAATCATCGTCAGATATAACCTAATGAAAAATTGATGCGTGAGGCTGGAGTGGTGTTATTTCATCTGGGGTAGAGCGTCACATCACATTAGCCCTCCCTGTCTGTTGATTCCGAGCCCTTTCTATCAACTCTTGTTTACAAAGCCGGGCGGGCCGCGCGTCTATGCCGGTGCATGTGAATCCCCGCCTCCGAAATGCACCACACCTTTATAAAAGGCATGCAAATAGCAGGAAACTCTAAAATGAATGCTAACGTTAGCTAAAATAGCTAACGTTAGCAAAATATAACTGATGTAGCACTAAATCTAGAGGCCTTCTGTTACCACAACTGTGTACTATGTCTGTATGTTTCCAGGGGGACCACAATCAGTGAGAACACAGCATTCTGCTAGCATAGGTGAGGCTTTTCTGTTGAGTTGTATTCATCCAGAGTCTGTTAATCTAAAACTAAACCACTGCTTCTAGCAAAGCTAAGTTCTGTGTTGGAGGTGTCGGTTCGGCACTGATAGTGGTCCCCTTGAAAACGCAGCACGGTAACAGAGTTTCGTCACTCGACGGCTTCCTTGTTTCACTTAGCGGGAGTTCGTTGCTCAGCCAGCATCTTTTGCTTCACGTTGACGTGTATGCTGCTACTCGAGAGATGTTGCCAAACGGAATTTCATTGCATTCAGTACAAATGACAATAAAGCTTCTTCTTCTTCTTGTTTCAAGGTGTGCTGTGCTCAGCTAATGGTGCGTAATCACACATTGCTCCTTTGAGTTGTAATATTTATTTTTTTTATTGTTGTTGTTGTTATTCTTTTGGGTATGCTGTAATTACTAGAAATGACTGTGAAGCAATTATGTGTTATTCTCTGTCATTTTCAGCACTTTTTATTGTTTTGATTCTTATATTATTATATAGCGCTGAACACACACTGAGAGATACTCTGTATGAGATTCCAGAACTTTGCGGCAATTCGTGATAACCTACAATTTTGTACAGTGCAGAGTATTGAAACTTTGAGCGGCTCGACTGTGCAAAAAGTAAAGCCTAAAGTGGTCCTGAGTCCTAAAAATGGGAAACAAATGTCACAAGTTGCAAGTAATTACTGCCGCAATGACTTGCGCTTGTGCCTGCATGTCTGAGCATAAAATAAAATATGTAATGTGCCCAGTACCCTCCTGAGTTCATCATGATTCAGCGGGCAACAAGGCCAGGCTCTCATTAGAATGTCTCTTGCGCTATCCGAGCCTGATTCAATATGTGGCAGCCGAACCCATCGCCATTACTATTGTTGTCACACTGCAGTGGCAAAGCTTGGAGGTCTCTGCTGCAGTGCCCAGCCTCTCTCTCTCTCTCCCTCCTCTCTCTCTCTCCCTCCTCTCTCTCACTCTCTCCCTCCTCTCTCTCTCTCACCAACTCTCTCTCTATCTCTTCGTGTGTGTGTTTCCAAGAGTCGTCGGCCTTGTTGCCCTGCCTGGCTGGCATGGGGGGGGGTGGGTAAAGGTTCTTTAGTTCACAGTTTGGCTGATCACTGCGGACACGAAGCGCCCGAGGTACCTTGTGATGATGCGAAGGCCGTGTGATCCTAAAGCCTCCCCCAATCTGTCTGCGCAACGGCGGCCTTGTTGTGCCGGATGAGCGCCGTGGCTGCTGCCCTCCAGTCTGCCTGAGTCACCAGTTCTCGCAACCTACACGGACTGTCAGCTTTGTGACTCCAGTTTTGTTTTTGTTTTTTTCTTCTTTTTTTTTGGTTTAGCTCGTTTGCTGTAAAAATTTCCAATCAGTTAAAAGATTTTACAAACACTTTACCTTGCCCCTGCTTACACGGTCAAACCGTTTCCTTGTCGCGCAATTTATGCATGCAGCCGCAACGTATAAAGCGACCCTGCTGCTGAAATGTCATATCTGTGAATATTAAACACAGCAAGGCGACGGAAGTCTCGCTCAATTCGTTTTTTTTTCCTAGACACGAGAGGCGGTTGGGATGTAGCCACGGTATTTAAAAGAAATCCATAGTCTCTCTCCTTTTTTCTGCTCACTCGAAATTAATTCAGCCTGATCTGTCTCTCCGTGCACTCTTTGTTCTGGTCTTGACAGATCCTTCAACCGACATGAAAAGAGCGCTCGCTCTTTTCGTGGGTCTCGGTGACAATGATCAAATGGAATCGGAAAGTGACACCTTTTTCTTTAGGAACGACAAACACGCCAGGGGTTACTCAGTTATTGACTCTGTTTACGCGAGCAGAAAGCTGGAAGGCCGGCACGTTCTGTCGATGTTTTACGAAAACTGCTGCTCTATGGTTCTGCGTACAAGACGTACCTCATCCCCAAGATTCGTTTTCTTTTTTTTTGAGTTAGGTTTTGGGGGTTGGGTAAAGGTTAGGGGTAGGGTTAGGTCGAGGGTTGAACTGCAGAGGTGGGACGGAACTAAGCGCAAATACATTGTTATTGTACTTAAGTAGATTTTTCAGGTATCTGCACTTAACTTGAGTATTTCTTTTTCTGACAGCTTTTTTTCTTTTACTCCCTATGCCTGTATATAAATATATGTACTTCTTACTATTTGAACTGTACTGTTGTTTAGGTAAAATACTATAAAAGTGGATCATAGTTTAGAAGGATATTATTTTACCTCAGATTTCGGCTCACTCTGGTCAGTTCAGTCCAGATTCTGTCACAACCTTTTCATTTTTGCAAAATTATCAATTAATGTATTGTTTCATTCATGACAAAAAAATAATAACTTTAAATTTTTTCATGAGTATTTTTCAGAACCTGTATTTTTTTTTCTCTTGTTTATTTGAATAAAGGAGTTGAATCCGTACTTTTACAAGAGTATTTTTTTCCATACTTTTACTCAAAGGTTCTATATAACTTTTTTGATTTTGAGAGGAAACAGCGACATCAAGCGGTTGGTTACATTCTGGATCTCACCACTTTCACCTATCCTCCCTCTCCCAAGCCTGCCAGTGAACTACAGTGGCCTGCGCACACAAACCTAGATAACTCATTTACCTTCTTCTTCGTTGGTTTAATTAAGGACGGGAGCATTCACACTAAAAAACAAAACGCACTGTCAGGTGGGCTGCATTGTCCTCACCGCGCTGCCCATAATATATTTATGGGCAGTATATTACACTTTCTCCACACTGGAAATTGAAGTGCAGAATGTGAATACTTTTGGTAGCAAAATTCGCAGAAGCAGACAGAACACTGATAAACATGGAGGAGACAACGAGAAGAGATTTACCCTGTAGTCGCTGGCAGTGACGTAGAAGATGGGCTGGAAGGCCAGCCAGATGATGCAGGTGGTGTACATGGTGAACCCGATGAACTTGGCCTCATTGAAGTTCTCGGGGCACTTTCGCGTCTTGAAGGCGTAGACGGTGCACAGGACGATGAGGACGCAGTTGTAGGTGAGCGACACCAGCATGCTGGTGTCCCTGCTGTTGCACTTGAGGGTGACCACGTCCCTCCGCTCGGGGCTCACCTCCTTGCGCACCCCTGGCACCTCCACCATGAGCCAGACCAGGGCCACCAGCAGCTGGCAGGAGATGAGGGCGCCGCAGATGGCCACCTGGGAGGCCGGGCTGATGAAGCGCGGGCGCTGGGCGCCGTCCTTCACGCCGCTGAAGATGCGCGCGATGCGGTTGGTCTTGGTCAGCAGCGCCGAGTAGCACACGGCGAACGAGGTGCCCAGGCCCAGCCGCCGCAGGGTGCAGACGGCCGTGGACGGCTTGGCGATGTAGACGAAGGTCATGAGGTAGCACATGAGCACGCCGAGCAGCAGGATGTAGGAGAGCTCGCGCCCGCTGGCCTTGACCACCGGCGTCTGGTTGTGCTTAAAGAAGAGGGCCACCACCGACAGCGTGCACAGTATGCCCAGGCAGGCGATGGTGACGGGCCCCACGGCCCAGGCGTCCTCCCAGCGGATGTACTCCTCCGGCAGGTCGTAGCAGCCCGACAGGTTGGCCAGGGGCCACCGTCCGAAGCTGCAGTCGGCGCAGGTGAACTCGTCCTGCAGGTACTGGTAGGGCTGGCAGGGGATGCAGATCCAGCAGCACACGTCGCCGGGCTGCATGCTCTTCACCTCGTTCTTCCTGCAGGGGTCGCTGCACTGCGAGGTGGGCGGCACGTGGCCGCCGCGCCAGGGGATGAGCGAGGTGTTCAGCGTCAGGTTCTGGTCCCAGTAGCCCACCTTCCGGTACAGGAACTTGCCGTCCTCCTTGTGGTAGTGGAAGATGTTGTAGCGGCTGATGCTGTCGCCGAATGAGTCAAAGCGCACCATGTTGTCGGTGTCGGCGGGCCTGAAGGGGGCTGGCAGGAGGCGGAGAGTCGAGAGTTAGGTTTCAATTCAAACGGAAGGCAGAGTCTCGCCTACGCCGATGTGAACGCTGTCGTTATGGAGAGGTCGCGTCAGAGGAGCTAATATGTAGCAGAGGTGGAAAGTAACTGTAAGTCTGTGAAGGTTTCTCAGTCGTCCAGGCCATCTTAATGTAGAGGAGGTTAAGTTGCCGCAACTTAACCCCTTCTACATTTGTTTTTTTACTTAAGTAGATTTTTCAGGTACCTGTAATTTACTTTCCAACAACTTTTTACATTTGCCCCCTACAATTGTACACAAGTATCTGTACTTTTCGCTCGTTACATTGAAAAAACACGCCTGTTACTTAACTAAAAGTGTTCCAAACGTTCAAAAAGTCATTTGTTGTTGTTGCTAGTAGTGTAGCTATTTGAACTATGCTGTTGTGCAGTTTAATTTAAAAGTACCTCAGCTTTGGACTCACCTTGGTCAGCTCAGTCCAGATTCTTCTGTCACACCTATTTCATTTGTGCAAAATTATTAATGATTGTATAGTTTTTTTTTTACACGTGTCCATACTTTTACTTAAGTGCAGAATGTGAATACTTTTGCCACCTCTGTTGGGCGCTAGCGGTAGCAAAACTTGACAAAGCAGCAGAAATTGACACACAAAACGAAAAGGGATATTATGTTAACGAGAAGGTATTTACGTAAAGTAGCCATACTTTAACTTAAGCACAGAATGTGAATAACTTTGCCACCTCTGATAAGTAGTTTCTGAAATGTTCATGGCTGAACTTGTTCATACAGTCGGTACTTTAGGCATCAGCACTGTTGCTAAATGACCTTTCCTTACCTTCAAACCTGGTCTTCAGGATGAATTCCTTGTAGAAGCGTTTGCCATTGCCCGGCTTCATGGCTTCGCACACTTTGGAGTTGTTGGAGCACACTGCCTGCCTCATGTTGTGCAGCGCGTACGCCATGGCGTAGACGGCGTTGACCACGAACATGATCTTGGACTCTTGCTCGAAAGTGCCGTCCCGCAGGCTGTGCTCGCTGCAGCCGGCCTCCTGCAGGCTGCAGCCGAAGCGGTGCTCCCAGAACTCCTTGAACCACGGGTTCCTGGTGTTGGTGTACGGGTTGAGCTTGGTGAAGTAGTCCTCAAACTCCCGGATGGGGTAGGACGCCAGCTCGATGGTGAAGGCGCTGTCGGCGGCCGCCTCGCTGCCCCTCACCACGCTCTCCTGCGCCCCCCAGCCGTCGCTGGCCACCCAGGTGAAGGTGACGTTCATGCGGGTGGCGGCCACCAGCAGCTCGCGCGAGTCCTCGCTGCGCGTGAACAGGATGACCACCCTGGCGTTGGACTTCTGCTGCAGCGCGCGGATCACGTTCTCGTAGCCCTGGCGGTTCATGGAGCGGCTGACCTTGGCCGACGTGGCGATGCAGATTTGGCGCGAGCGCGCCTCCTGCTGGAAGGCATCGATGCCCGTCTCGCCGTAGTCGCCCTCCGACGCCACCGTCGACACGTACGTCCAGTTGAAGTACCGCAGGATCTCGGCCATGGCCTTGGCCTGGTAGAAGTCGGGGGGCACCGTCCGGGCAAAGTAGTCGTAGCGCGTCTTGTCGCTCAGCTTGGAGCTGGTGGAGGCGTAGCTGATCTGAGGGATCTGGAAGAGTCGCAGCAGGTTGGCCACCTGCGGAGAGAGAAGGAGGTTTTCATGCCGTTTGGTCTGAGGCACTGAGGCTGTAGGCCTTTTCAAAACACACACACATAGCGTGAGCTCTCCATGCGGCTGGCAGCAGCACAGTACAGCACAATGCTTTAAAGCGGACTCCAAAAATGCTGTTTTCAGGTCCCATTTCCTATTCCCTCTTTGTAAATTCTGGCTCTGGTGACAATTCCCATAGTGGAGGAATTGCAATCAACCCTCATTTGTAAAAATGTCATTTCACCTTTTTGCTCTTGTGGTGTCGAGTCGAAGCAGCTGTCCTATTTGTATCGACATGACAACAACGTTTTTTTTTGCTACTCTTCTTTCAAACGGGGTTTTGGTTTCGGCTGGCAGTGTCAGAATCTCTCTAATTTCATCAATCCTCACGTCCTTAAAATAATGGCCTATTATAAGTTAGTTTGGTCAATCACTGCATTGTCAGTCGATCATGTGATCTTACTCACTTAGTATAATAATACACAGAAATCAGGCCCAAGCTACATTTGAAACAACTTCAGTTACAACGACAGGTTCATAAATTGGCTTCAATGATCTATCCCTCTTTCATACTTGACTAACAGCGATACAATAATGTAGTTATTATTATATTATTTGTATCTCAATAGTCATCTGTTGTGATATCCTTTTTGTTGTTTTTCTATTCTTTGACCAATCCTTTTCAAAGGGTGACAACAACAGCAACATTAGGAGGCAGCAGTATTTTGGTTTAGACGTTTGAAGTCACTTTGGACTGCTGCCTCATCCAGACACTCGAGATTGATTTTCTTGTCTTCCATAGTACGGTTCAGAACCTCAAACTATCCCTTCAAGTCTGTGTTTGCTGTGTGTCCAGAGCAGCTCCTTCCAAGTGCTTGTTATTCCCTTGAAGTCTAAACCTATAAAAAGTGGTCATTACTACAACTTCAGTATAAATTTCTAATTCCACTGGTGCATTTAATCCCTCACAGGCACTGAAATGCTACAATTCACACCTCAAAAATTCATTTAAGGCCTTTTTCCTATTTTTGAAACACACACACACTCACACACGCACACATGTATACATATATATATATATAAAAATCATATCTGTCAGGTCTGGATGTGAACTAGAGGAAAAGGCTGTGGTCTCTTGAGTTCTCGCTGTGCGGTAGCGACTGGCAATAAAACAACAACTCAGAGTTCCTCTATCTCAAACTGTTTACTCTGTCAGGGATCCACATCACATCACTGGCAGCAAGCGCCACAAATCCCCTCGCAGATAGTGCCAGATAACAACAGTAACAGCGGCACAAAGATAAGGATTTTTATCTCAGTTAGTCACTGTTTTTGTGTCGCTGAAAAGCTAAAAAGATTTTTCTTTTATTTTTCTTTTTTTTTCTTAAAACAAAAAAAAAACCCTGGTCTGTCACTGAAATTCCCGTGGCAGATCGCGAAAGATGTTCTGTCAGACGTGTGTGTGTGTGTGTGGGTAGATATAGATATAATATAGATCCAGACAGAGGGAGAACATTGGAGGACAATTTTCTAACACACCGCTGCTGCCGCTGCAGTTGCTACGATGACGGAGAGAGACGCTGGAAACTCGCCGTTTTGCAGAATTCTTTAGGAGACGGTGATGATTAAAGAACACCCGGGAGCCTCGGTGACTGCCGCCTCCCTCAGGCATCGCTTGTACGCCTGGAGGCTTCCAAAACAATGGCATCCCCGCGGATATAATTGCAACCCTTCACACAGCGTCCTATTAAAAGTTAAAGTACTGTTCTCTGCCGAGGCTCACGAGCCAGCGTAGCACAAACCCAGCTTGTGATTCTGGTTTGTGTTTGTGGGTCTCTCTTGAGTGGAAACGCACACAATACACAGACCTGTGTGTGGCCTATGCTGCATGCATCAAGCATGTTTTTTTCACCTGGGGGGGAAAAAAACCTTTTAACTTAAAGAGTTCAAAAACAGGTGGAACACGCGTACCAGTACCTGAAACCTTAAAAAAAACAATATCAACTTGCCTGAGGGGTTTGGTATTGCACAATTTGCGGTTAAAATTCCATGAAAATCTATGCATTAGTTGGAGTCTTGGATGCAGTTTGGGTTTTGCAGGCCTAGAGACAAAGACTGTCCACACTCACATACACACCTGTAGAAAATTTAAAGAAAGACCTACGTTTTTGCTGTGAGCTGGCAGTGCTAACTGGGGCGGAACACTGCCAGTCACGCTTGTCACTGGCCAGTCCGTCCATGTTTGAGCAAAACACGTCATCAGAAGAGTCTCAGTAGAACTCATAAGAAGCACATAAAAACAAAATCTTTTTACATTTTTTTAATTGGTCATCTAACTATAACACGATTAAGCCTTCGCTAAACCCCTCCTTTGAACTGTGACTGTCCAATCCTATGTTAGCAACAGTGGCAATAGTAACTACGCAGAAGAAAGAAGTCTGTTGCCCTCCTAGCTAGCTGACTCTTGGTAGCGTTACCGCTGTAACAATTTAAAGATGGCCCCTTCAGTTTTGCAGTGGCCCACCTAAAATACTTTAATTTCTGCCTACGATGATATATACTATATGTACACACATGCACCGATACATATATATATAGAAATATATACAGTATATATAAAATTTGTTTGATCTGTATATTGCCTTGGCGCTGCACAATGTGGTTTGCAGGACTTTGAGCCAATCATAGCTTGTACCTTAAACGGACGGGCTTGAGGTAATTCATGCTAGCTATATGACACTGTTCCTCTGATTGATGGAGGGTCTAACAAATTGCGTCATTAGCATCACCCCCTGAGCACTAGAAAGTTCTCAGTTAGAGTGACCAGGTTTGTGACTAATCCACTTAGCATGTTAGCATTGCTGCACTTAGTTGTAGTCGTCTTTTCGTTTTCCTCTTGCATTTTTTTTTTTTTTTTTTTTTTGCCTTTCCTGCTGTTGCGTTCCTACTTCACAACACTTGCCAGGCTTACCGCAAAGTGAAGCATTTATAAATATAAATTACTGTTCTGAGGCTCACAATAGGAGACCGCTTGCCATTGTGTACTGCACGGCAAACGCTTTGTTGTGCCTCAGAAATTACCCACATTACATCCAACCGGCGGGCGGCTGCGTGCTAAAAACACTGTCCGCATGCACACTCTGAGCTCTTCGGGGTATGAATGAAGTAAATATGATAGACTTGGACAAGTGCACTGTACCCGGGAGTAGCGCTCGCCACTGTCTCCAGTCAGATATAGGGCAGAGGTCCCATCAAATTACTCAGCAAAGGACTTGATTTCTGTTCGCGTACGGAGGACCCTGATTGGATCCTTCGTATCCTGAGGCCCGCCGTATTCCTCATGCAGTCGAGTGAGCAGCCGCGCTGATTCACTCTGTCACACGCGCATGGTAATAGGGTTGCCTCTTGCGGCGGAGTGTTCAGGCAGCAGCAGCAGGTCGGCCTTCATCTGGAAAATCTTCGGGGAAGCTCAGCAGCGCACCTTTCAGCGCCGCACTGGAGTGTGTGACAGGAAGTGGTCCCCCTCCGCCGCGGCCCTTCCCTCCTCCAGTACCATGGGTAAATATTTTTTGGGACAGTCTAAATTGGCTCTTATTGCATTTGATTTCTAATGAAGCCCAACTACTTGACCAAATCTCTAACCCCTCCATTAACCCCCTTCCCACAGTCTGGTTCGGAGTGCTAATTAAGAGCTCTTGATGCTCCGCTAGTTTTAAAGGTCCAGTGTGTACAATTTGGCTTGATTTATGATTTTCATATAGGTAAAATAAATTAATAAAAGTGTATAGTCGCAGCACAATGGAGTAATTTGGTTTTCCTACCCTTTCCTACCGTCAGTTGTCATGTATATAAGAATATACAATAAAGTTCTTGCTTCTAGTTAGCTGCCATCATCTACCACCATTTTTTACGGAAGCCCGTCTGACAGTGCCCGAAATACGAACCGTGCTGTCAGGCGGGCTTCCTTAAACACCGGGCTTCCTTAAAATGTTTTTACACATTGGACCTTTAAACCTAAATATGGTGATGAAAGGAGCTCCAGGATCGTGGCCTTGTAAAATATATTTTATGAGAGGATCAATCATACCAACGAATGTGTGAGCTGGTGGGCTAGTATTTCAACACGCTACCTGCCACTCTCCTGGCTTCACCTTGCCAGCACCATGTATGACTGGTGAGTGCGGACTTTACTGCTTCAAGGTTGGATGCTTCTCTGCAGGTCTTGGCAGTAACCAGTGGTTAATTGAGTTTCTGTTGCTCTCCTATGTGATCTCTAACCAGTCCGCCCATTTTCTGCTGACCCCTGATATCAACAAGACGTTTTCCTCCACCCAACTGCAGTTCATCGGATGATAGTTTCTCTTTTCCGGACCATTCTCTGTAAACAGAGATGGTTGTGATTTTGTTAAAAAATTCCCAGTAGATCAGCGGTTTGTGAAATATTCAGACCGGCCCGTCTGGCTGCAACAACGTTTCACCACATTCAAAGTCACTTCAATTCCCTTTCTTCCCCATTCTGATGTTCACTTTGAACTTCTGCGACTCGTCTTTGCCACGTCTACATGCCTGGATTCCCAGAGTTGCTGCTTTGTGATTGTAGATTCAGCTTTTTTTTTGAAAATATATACATGTATTAATAATTTTTTCTTCAAATTAATTAATTATAAGTCATTGCTCATCATAGTAATGTTTCTTTAGTGTCATGAGAGTTAAGTTACAGTGGCGCGTGTGTGCATTGCACA
Source organism: Nelusetta ayraudi (assembly GCF_046127955.1). Lineage (NCBI taxonomy): Eukaryota > Metazoa > Chordata > Actinopteri > Tetraodontiformes > Monacanthidae > Nelusetta > Nelusetta ayraudi. The sequence goes on along the minus strand of NW_027466100.1, from coordinate 816,206 downwards.
GTTTTGTTTTTGTTTTTTACGTTTTGGTTGATGGTTTGGCCCCACTTGTTTGTTTGTTTTTTATTAGAATCAGAAAAACATATTGTTGGTGTACATCTTTCAGGATAAACATTGGCTCAGATGAACGTGTCAGTGTTTGTTAAGCCGTGTGACTGCAAAGGCCGTACACATATAACACAGAACTGAATGTACAGCACCCAATGTAAATCCTTTTCATTATCATAGCACAAACTGTCAGGGAGTCTGATGTTGGGCCTTGATATGTCGCATCACAAGGAGCAGCCTCATGGGAATTTAGGCCAGCGGCCCCTGAAACCAGCAGAGGCATTAGGGGGAAGATGTGACGGCAACATGGGCAGTCTCTTACTCATGTGTCTGTCATAAAAAAAAAAAAAATTCGACAAGGAAAGTCCATCTGTGAGTCCCCGAGGTCCCTGTCAGGCTGAGTTCTGCAGAAGATCTAGTATATGACATATACATTGCTCTGCCTCAGCCTTTCAGCTGTCCTGTCTACAAGTACATTGCATGCAGAATAAATTAAAATTCAGTTCGCTGTAATGCATCGGAATCATGTGCAATAAGTAAAATGTCACAATTCAATTACAAAATAAAATTTGGGATGAAATTCAGTGGGTTTGGTTAAAACATGCAGATATCTGATACTTTCATTAAGGTTTGATAGCTATGCTAACCTTAAAGGTATAATGACGGGATAATAACTGATTTTTCAGAAGGTCGCGGGTTCTGTCCTCTGGCCTCTTTCTGTCTTTCTGTCTCTCTCCTGGTTCTACGGCTTCCTCCTGCAGTCCAAAGTCGTGCATGAGAAGGTGAACGGGGAACTTCAAATTGACCAAAGGAGTGAGTGTGAGTGCGAATGGCTGTTTCTAGATGGCCCTGCAATACATTTGGCGACTGATCCAGGGTGTGACCTCCTCCATCGCCTTGAAGACAGCTGGGATGGCATCCATGCAGACCCTGGAACTGGGGTGTAGGAGAGGCGCTTGTATAAAATGGATGGATGGATGGATGGACGGATGGATGGATGGGTGGGCAGATGGATGGATGGTTGGATGGGTGGGTGGGCAGATGGGTGGCTAAGTGGATGGATGGATGGATGGATGGATGGATGGATGGGTGGGTGGGCAGATGGGTGGGTGGGCTGATGGGTGGCTAAGTGGATAGACGGAAGGATGGATGGATGGATGG
>NW_027466100.1:765000-812500 GCF_046127955.1 Nelusetta ayraudi | reverse complement strand
TTTGTTTAGTTCGTTACCAAGCTCTGAACAACGCCAGGTTTCAATAGAGGTTTGGGTGGTCTTTATTTGTTTGTTTTCTGTTTTTTGGGGATTTTCCATTTCTTCAACGTAAATACTCTGTTATTAACTGGCTGCAGTGAGGGCTGTCGAGGAGAACTGAGAGAAAAATATAATAAAATGAATTGGCGTTGGAACCTAAAAATAAATTCATTCATTGAAATATATGAATGATGATATGATTATTTTGAATTTTAGAGTAGCATTTTCTCCATTATTGACTCGTGTGTTTTAAAACTGAGGCTGTGTTTTCATACGCTGATTGTTTGATGGCATCCAGTGGATTTGTATCTTCCTTTAAGATCCTTTCCTGTAAAAACACTTTACTTTGTACATGTAGGAACAGGGCTACGTGAGTAATATAGCGTTAACTTGCACTTGGTCCAGTAGAATCAATCCTCAGGAAAGATTCCAACAATTTCAACACTGTCCTAAATTACAATACTGTGAACTTTAAGATAAGATATGGATTTAAAGCCAGGCACCTCCAAATGTTTAGTCAGGCTCGTCAGGTGGGCTGGTCCACGCTTTGATATTGTAGCATTTGGTTCGGTCACGACTCTAGGTTAAAATTTTATCTTGGATGCAGCTCTGGTTTGCCAGCCCTTACAGCCCAAATACACAGTGCACGCCGGTCGATGATGACAGCATCACATTTCACCCTCTTGTCAGTCGGTGGGGCTTGTTGGAAGCTGGCAAAACTAAGCTACAATATTCGAGAATAGAGGCGGCAGCGTGGGCGCACAGAAGCCAAGCTTTTTTTCTTTTCTAAGAGGGAAAGCTCTTCAAGCGGACTTGGAGGAATGTACTCAAGTGAAAAGTCAAACACCAAATAAAGGCAAAGAGACGGACGAGGCAAGATGCTGGCGGGCATGTTAAAACTGGTGAATCGGATCACCTTGTCCTCATGTTCCAACGCGTGAAGCAACACTTTTGTTCTATCTGCCATTGGTACAACAATTCAATGACGGCGAATCCAGCCTGCTTCATGTGTTTGAAATCACCGATATCCAACCGGCCGCTGACAGTCACATAAAGGGAAACGGACCTGAACCCTGACCCTGAACGAAACAGCAGTGGGCTCACACAAACAGCTGCCGCGCCAAACATTCACTAGCAGACCCCGAATTTACATATGAGCAACTGCGCGGCTGCCGTGAGGAGATGTCGTCTATTTCTGGAGGAGACAATTCCTCACATTAAGCTCACATCTATTATTTCCTCCCACCAGTGAAACAACACTCGTCAGCGCGGCGACCTTTTGAACACGCTCACACGCGCGCCAGAATGCATCCGTGGGAAATGTTGCTCTCTATCAACCGCTTTAAAATATCACTTCGTGCCTTCAGCGTGTATGGAAACTTCAGAAATGTAAGTTTCAGCACCACAAGAGTCAAATTTATCAGCCTGGAGGAGCAGCGTTACAAACTGTTTGGGATGTCTGTCTGTCTGTCTGTCTGTCTGTCTGTCTGTCTGTATGTATGTCTGTCTGTATTTTATATACATATATGTGTGTATACATATACATACGGTATATATCATATATGTGTGTATATATATATAGATATATAGATATATAGATATATATGTATATGTATATATGTATGTGTGTGTATATATATGTATATATATACATACATATATACATGTATATATATATATATATACATATATATATACATATATATGTATATGTATATATGTATGTGTGTGTATATATATGTATATATATACATACATATATACATGTATATATATATACATATATATATACATATATACGTATATATATACATACATATATATGTATATGTATATATACATATATACGTATATGTATATATATATATATATATATATACATATATATATACACATATATATCATATATATATATACGTATATACGTATATATATATATATACGTATATATACATATATATCATATATATATATGCGTATATATATATACATATATATACACATAAATATACATATATATATATATATGCGGGTTTGTTTTATACATATTTAAAACAATATAACATGTATATTAAATGTATATATATATATGAGTTGCAAGACAGACAGGAAGATGGGAAGTGTGTGTGGAAATCAATAGGCTGTAATATTATTGATTGAGTGGGTCCTGACTCTCGTCAGCCTTTCCGTCGATGCAGTGTTTCCTCTCACTTTGAATGACATTACAATGTGCTAATTAGGCAGGCTGAGCGCGAGGCCCCTGCGCGCGTCACCACTTCCGCTCCCCGGCAACATCCAAGTTTCATTATGGCGTGTTGCAGTCAAGGCCAAAAAAAAAAAACAACAACAATAAAGGCGGCGCCTCCCCCACTTCCTACGTGCGGCACAATAGCAGAACCTAATAAACCGCTGCAAAAACCGCTGCATTGAACATCAATGTATCGCCGGGCATATTAACTTCTGTTATTACCAAGGGGCCTCCTCTGCACTTCCAGCAGAACCGCGCGGCTCCTCTGATGTCTTCCTCCGCCCGAAAAGATTGTGGATGTTTGTTTTTTTTTTTCTCAAACTTGCGCTTCCGCTTCAGGATGTTCAATTTTCCCGATATTAAATCTCCCGCAAGCTGCCGCTTGAAATATGAAATAGGACGAGTCCTCATACCTGATTAATCGGGAAAAGGAGGGCCTGTTGAATGCTAATACGTCCTTCATGTCATGCCTCGGTGCAGATTTGTCCGTCACCGGCGTTGTAGATTGGTGGTCGTGACTGCGCATCCAGGCGGACGTCGGGTGTTTTTTTTTTGTTTGTTTGTTTGCGGAAAGGTGCAATCGACAGTAATCCTCTCAACGCAAAACACAAACCCCAGATCGCATTAGTAATGATTTTAGTGCTGCGGGTTTGTTTTGTTTTGCTTTGTGTTTTTAATCTAGTGTGTCCAGTGGTGGATGAGCTGCTACTGGAACGCCGCGGGAGAAGGGGGCGCGTCTCCGAGCGACACTTAAAATGATTTGTCTGTGTCTAAGGGGCAGTTATGGAGGGAACTCATAACAAAAACACATCTGGGGTCGGACTTGGGGGGTGGGGGGGTTTAGTGGCTCATAAAAGCTACAACATGTATTTACAATGTTCAGAATTGGCTGAGTTACATCAATTCTTCTATTGATCGGCGTGTTTTCCTTTCAGCGTTTCCTGCCGTCGTTCCGCCGCCTCCTTCTTGTTGTTTCAGTTCAGCCGCGGCTGAACCCGGGAAGGACAAACTTTCTGAATGCGTGAAATAACAGGCCGCGGAAACAGAGCAGAGTTGAAGCAAGGTGAGTATCAAGGTAGAGGCATTAGCGGAAACCAAAAATAGTGTGTATGTGGGCGCGAGCGCGGGACTCGTCTGATTTTTCATTTCTCGCTAACGTCAGACTGAGCAATTTAACAACAGTGGCTGCTGACACCTAAGAGCCTCCACCCGCCCGCCTCCCTTAGACCTCCACAGAGCAGAATGAGTTGAAACATGAAAAAAAAAAATCAAGAAAAAAAAGACTATATTTTTGGAATGGAGCATATTCAGTGGACTCTTTGGATTAACTTTGTGGTGAACTTTGGTTCCACTTCTCCAGTTCCTCAGCCTCCCTGTTTAGACTGTCTGGAGGAAAAATGTGAAAAAGTATGTCACACAGTTAGTTTAAAAAGTCCTCCGGCTCTTCACAACAGGCTTTCTCCAGATTCTACTAAACACGCTTTAAATGTTAATGATCGAGGTGGCCAAAACAATGTCAGCCAACCGTTAAAAGCTCAGATTTAATTGACTGGATGAAAAAAAAGAAGTGGCAGTTTCTAGCTTTGAGATCAGACGCCGAACGGTACTTGATGAATTAGGCGTTGCTTTCTTGCTCCCGAGCGTCTGCGCTCCGACCGGGATGGGGGAAAAGGCCGAGTTTCATGCAGTTCCTGAGGTTTCTGCCCGTCAGCCTTTGTCAGACTGTAATGGGGAAGCCTGGGACACAGACAGGCTGAGATTCACTCTGCCTCACTGCCCGGCTAGCTTAGCAGGACGCTCACGCTGGTGAGACGTGCCGTCTGCTAGCCTGCCTTGTTATTTGCCCACATCAGACCCGGAGAGGAGAAAAAAAGATATTTGCGTTTCTGTTTGAGTTACATCTATGGAAGTTTCCCTTCTTTTTTTTTTTTTTTTGCCGTCTCCATGCCAGACCGGTAGCTCCCCTCCTGTTCTCACAGTCTATCACCGCAACTGTCCCTGACACGCTTATTTTGAGTATCTTTTTTCCTGCAAGCCCGGCACTGCATTTTTGAATTGCCTCGATTTGTATCATGTCGCTGGCAGAAAGCGAATAGAAAACATTTGGACACGGCAGTCAATCTTGGAATGATTTTGGTCAAACCTTCTGTCTGTCACATTCAATCAATTCAATCAGAGTTGAGGCCCACTAAAAAATAAAAAAAATAAAAAAAAAAGCTCTCAGCTGTCTTTTGCTCTAATTTGAATGTGAAAATGCCTTCCAATTCTGACGGGAGCCACATCTGCTGGTGCTTCAATATCTTCTTGTGTTACTTGCTTTTTTTACGGGCAGCTTGCAGCAGCTGATTCCCGCTTTTCATCATAACTAGAAGGCAATGAATTGTTGATGGAATGCAATGCAATTTTAAAACGGACTAAGAATTGTGTGGAACATCTTCGGAGGTCTAATTACCAAAATGAAAGTCAATCGCAAGTCTCAGCGCATGCAAGCCTTTGTTCAAAGCCCACTGCAATAACACAAAGTTATTGCTTTCCGCAAACCCTGACGCCGGAGGAGGAATGAAGACCCCGGCTGAGAGTGTTTGACATAGGAGAGGTTGCAATGCCCTTTGTGACATCACAAGGAGCTTACTGAAAAGCATGCAAAAGAAATGTAGGATTCTCCTTTGTCATTTCCTGGATGCTGACAGGCTACTGACACTTACTGTTGTTAGAAAACGTGGGCAAAGTGAATTATGGGACCTTTTAAAAGACATCTTCCCTCTGGTCTGATTAAAAACTTTGGGCCAGATTCACAGACAATGGAGCACAACGGTAAATGGGGGGGGGCGGGGGGGGCAATTTTGCGACAATTTTGCCACTCAAGCGTCGTATCCACAAAAGGTTTTTGCCCTGATGAAATCCAGGTGCAACAACGCCCAAAAATACAGCACCTGAGGAGTCAGGGGTGCATATCGCAGTCTGGTAACCCGGCGCCAATTAGAACCCTAGACTGTTAGATATGAATACACATGTGGTTGGTTGTGCGACGAGAACGATCGCGGCACCTTCCTAGAATTTCCATTCGTTTCCACCTGAGTGCGATGTGTTGCTGCTTAGCGGCAGATCTGATCGAGTGAGTGCAGGTTTCAGGTGTAGGTGGTAAAACTTTTTTTTTAATGCTTTGCATTCTTTTACATATATTGGCATGACAAATCATCCGATATATTTCTAAAACATAGATTTCAATACCCAGCATCAGTCACACCCCCGGCGCTCTGAAGAGAGCAGAGAGTCGCTGTGAAGCCAGAAACAGAGCCTGGTTTTGGCAGGCGGCGTTCGCGTCTGCCAGCGCAAAGTCTTTGTGGATGAGGCGCCGTTTCTACTGATGCACATTTGCACAGGAGAAGGTTTTAATTTGCGCAAAAAAATGATCAATTGAAATGTATTCAAATGAGTCTGGCGCAGTCCAGTCGCTACCTCTGCGCCGCTTTTTACCTTTACGTGCCATTTGTTTTGGTTCTACTTGCACGGCGTTTTCAAAAGCCGGACAATCGCTTCCATGGATCCAGCCCGAGAGTTTTTTTTTACTTCTCGAATCAGTTCTTTAGCACAGCTTTATGCAGCAGCAGCCACCCTGTGAAAACTTTTCTACCAAAGCTGAAAGCCGGAGACTGTCTCAGACATCGGTGCGAAGACACCACAAGCACATCAACAGATTTTTTTTTTTTTTTTTTCAGAGGCGAGGATTAGAGACGCCAGGCTGGTCTCCCCTCGTCCTCCTTGGCTCCCGCCACAGACACTGAAAGCCTCCTCTCCACACGCAGGTGGGCACTTCTTTGCCAGGCAATGCCTGAAGTCCCTCCCTCCACCACCACCCCCATGGATGGGAAAAGCAGATCCTTTCCAAAGCATCGCTGGCACTTGTCCTTCTCAGTCTTTTTTTTTGTTTTGTTTTTTCTGAACTCACTTCATCGCCACCGAGTGATTCTCGGGGACAAATGCAGACTTTGTAAGCGGTTGACCTCTTAAGAGAATCCCACCACGGGCTTCTCGCCGCTCTCACGGCTCCATTCATTAGGCCACCCGCCGATGGGAACAAAGAGGCTGTCGAGCGCGGCGATGTCTAGAGGTAAGTATTCAAATTCATACAAAAAACACTCTCATGCAGTCGGCTCGCTTGTTCAAGGGGCTTTTATTCACACGGACTCACACACTGTCAGTCTTTGGTAAACATTGCTGACAAAGTTCACACTGTATCTTCGCTCCTCGGCTCCGAAAAAGAAAATCTTTGGTTTTTTTACGAGAGATAAAGGTGATTCCGAAGTGATTATATCAGCATGTCACGCGTCTGAGAGAGAGAGTTTATTTTTGTGCTTTTCATTCATGCTGATTTAACGCTTTTATCACTGCCGACTCGGTCGCACCTCATTCTGACTTTGCTCAAGAAGACGTCAACACAGATGCCGAGGCAAACTGCACTCAGCTTAGTCAGGTCGCCAACTTCACCTTCTAAAAATGAAATAGGTAAAAAAAAAAGAAAAAAAAAAAAAAAGTTGCTTTCACTGATTTAAAAAAAAACACTGAATGGGATGGAAGAGTGAAGCCCCGATTACAGTTTTAATCTTCACTGAAGTATTTACCAAAATCCTCAGGATTATGAGAATCTATACCACTGATTTAACCATTAGATATAAGCCCATGCAATAATCACCATCAACTCACCACAGCTGTGGTTTGACAACACAGAGTTTGCATAATAGGACTTTCAATTATTTGAAAGGTTTTCTGAGGGGAACAAAATTTCCCCAAAGCAAGCACAAAAAGTGATCATTTGTACGACACAACTATTTAGGTTGGTGCGACATAAAGGCGTCAAAATGCACCAGAGGGCTTCTTGGGAGGAAAAAAAGCATTGCTGACTGAAATATCGGCATATCAAATGCCCAAAGGCTGCTTGTTAGAAAAAGTTTTTAAATAAATAAGTTTTAGCAGCGACTGCTTCGCCTGTCGATGCCTTATTGACATCTGAAGGTCAACCTCCTGCTCCTCCTCTGCCCACACCGGTGAGAAGTGAAGGAAAAAAACTCTTTTCTAACTTTTTTTTAATCAATATTTTAGCCATTTCTATATCGATCAGGACTAGATTTTACAAATGTATAAGTTGTTACATATATATATTTTTTTATCATATTGATCATTCTTTTAAAAAATATATGACAGAGCCAGGACAGAATTCAATGGGCTCATTAATAAATCCCTTTTCCATGTGTCGTGTAAACAAACTGTCAAATCAAGACAGAGCAAAAAGACAAACTGTTGACACGACTCATTGGGTGAAGTCGATATAATACTTATCTTTGTGTGTGTATTATTTCGATGCGTGTGTGTGTGTGTGTGTGTGTGTGTGTGCGCGCGCGGGAAATCAGAATTCATTAATTATGCTCAGATGCTTTGCTACAGGCAACCTTTAGGCGAACCTTTAATACATGTGTAAAGGTCAGTTTTTCCTTGCCAGGCCAAACGAAAGTCACTGACAAAGTGACGGATGTCTGTGAATATTGATGCTTTACACAGAATCATTGGCGGTTATTCACATTCTAGCCAGGCTCAGTCCTTCAGCTCAAAAGTGAAGTGATTTTTTTTCCTTATCGGTGAGACCCCTGAATACAAAAATTGTCAAAAAAAAAAAATCTTCAAGCCCAAAATTGAAGAGGGTTTTTTCTCCTTTGTCCTCTTCTCAGTCTTCCTGTCAGTAAAATGTGAGCATGGCAGCTGCTTAAGTTAAATTGGGGAGAATTGGCGCTAAGGAGACGCTGCGAAAATCGGGAGTGCCGAACAGGAAATGTGAACGACAAGCTGTTATTTGAAGACTCGTTTGCGATGAAAATAAATCAGCGTTGCCAGCCAGCATCAGACGCTGGCACCAAATCAACCAAATCAACACTCCTTTCTGGTGTATAGTTTGAAACACAGAGAACACACACAGTCATTAGACTAAAAACCCAGGAGTTGGAAGAATCTCTTTACCTGAATGGAAACGTCACTGTAGGAGCCTCCGATGACGCCGGAGATGGCCAGCGGGACCTCGTTCTGGATGGGCCGGGAACCATCCGGGCAGATGAAGCCCGGGTCGTGCACCTTCGTGAGGGAGGCCCTCACGAAATCGAGGGACTGCTCCAAGGCGTACGTGTCTTTGGAGCAGGTGTCCAGGATGTGGGCCCCCAGCTGCAGTCCGGGCAGGACGCGATCGCTGGCGTTGATTTCATCCAGGGCCAGCAGCATGGCCTCCAGCCTCTGGATGCCCCGCTGGTCGTTGATCTTGCCGCAGTCCTCCATCCCCTCGCCTTTGTGGTGCACGGGGAACAGCCCTCCGATCACCAGGTCGCCGTCCAGGATGATCTCGTGCTTGGCCGCCGGAGGTAATCTGGAGACGCTCGGCAGCACACCGAGTATCAGCAGCTCCAGCAGCAGCACGTGGAGGGGCCAGTGATGAGCTGAGTTGGCCCGAGACCTGGGGCGCGGCGCTGAGCCCAGCATGGCAGAGAGAGCGGAGAGCGCGGTTCAGCCGGTGGAAGTGGAGAAGGAGCGCAAGTTCACAGGGCGTGGAGGCTGATCGCTTTGAAGCCCCAACTGAGCAGCTGCAGCATCTCTGACGGTTCCTGAGTAAATGAGAGAAAAAAGGATTTCAAAAAGCAACCAACATTCTACATGTCTATCTGTCTGTCTGTCTGTCTGTCTGTCGATCTATCTATCCATCCATCTATCTATATATCTATCCATCTATCAATCATCAACAACTTCTGCCTGGACCTATTGTTTTGCTCTGTCCTTCAATTCAATGTTTTTGACTTACGTTACAGTAAAATAATGAAATTACTTTCATATGTCAAAGTGGCCAGTGCGCCTCTTTCTCTTGGCTGCTCTTTTTTTTTTTTTTTAACCAGTCTGAGCAGTTCCCTCCAAGACGCAAACAAGAGGTGCATTTTCCCCGATGGGCCGCCGGCGCCGAGTGGCCACATCAAACGTTCGCCGTTATTTAAGGCACCTCGTCCGACGCGTCACGTGTGATTTCCATCCTTACGACAGAGATATCGCATGGATAGCGGTTCTCTCAATGGCTGGGGTTGCCATGGCAACTCGCCGAGGTTAAAAAGAATAAAAAGTGAGGGTTGGACTGCGGGGGAAAGTGGGCAGAGAGGCACGTATGCTAATAGAGATTCCCGTTGCGAGCTGGTTGCAGGTTTCCCTCGCGTCGGGGGTTTGTTGTGATCTCTGACTGGTTGGGTGGGACGGTTCAATCACGGCGCTCTCACAGGAAGGAAGACGGAGGGAAGCTGTCCTTTTGCGATGCAGGCACTGATATTAACGTATATAAAGTCATTTTTTAAGGTTGATTGATGCAGCCGACAATGGCAGACCTGCCACTGAGATGGCGCACCCTGCTGGCTCGCGGTGGGACTGTACACTTTCAACCTGCTCGGTTTATCTATTTCCTTCTCTTTATGGCCTCTTCTATTGTTGCCAGCGTGCAGAGTCTAGTGAGCTCGCTTCTTATAATGACACCGGAGGTGTTAACGTCGGTGTGTGAACTGCGCCGTGTGCTCTCGGTGCCACTTCAATGACTCGGAAAAATGATTCTAAATAACTTATAATTAATAAGTGTTGCTTTAATCACACACACTGAGCAAGACGCAAAAGATATCTGATCAAATTTCGTCCGAGTATTTTAAATTGCGGCGACTTTTTGAGGCTATTGCTACCGTTGGTTATTATCAAAAACATATCCGTCCGTTTCTGACGTTAGTTTGCTTCTCATCTCGACTCAAAGGGTTCAGATACCAGCAACACCACCCGCTTCATGGCGCAGCGTTGTAACTGTCACAAGAACATGACGCACAAACTTAACCACTGGCACACTGAAATGTAAAAATCACCCTAATTATTGGTAACTTTCCTTGCATATAGCCACAGAGAAGAGGGCCACAAGAAGAGCAGCTCCTGCGGCTACAGTCACATTAAAATGCTGTTTGTGCCTGAGTGCTTATATATCTTTTGTGTGTTTGTGTGTGTGTGTGTGTGCGCGTGCTTTGCTTCGTGTGGGTTCGAGCCCCTCCTGCGCCGGAGCGCTTCAGCAATTCTTGAGACACCTCCAGCGCGACCAAAACGGCAAGGCAAGGTTTAATGAATGCCACAATTTTCTCCCCGCAAAGATGCAGTTACATCCAGTCATGAGGATGAAACCATGGGGCGCACGAGACCAGCAACTTGCGAAGCCGCGTTTGAAATCCGCCTGAGGACCGTCGGCACGGACGTTTGATTTATGTGCTCGGCTTCATTTGTCCTATTATTAGAAACAAGGTGGGAAAAAAAACAAACAGTTCAGGAGTCTAAGCGCTCCTCTGTGCAGTCTGCTGGAGCAGATGGGGGCTTTCTGGTGGCAAAGACTGGGTCACACTGTGAATTAGTAGTGCAATAAGAAGCAGCCAATTAGGCGGCTCTACGCAGACCAAGTGCAGAGCGAAACTCGACAAAATGGGCTTTGGGCTTTGGGAAGACCGCGTCAAATTTGTGCGGTTCTCAAAACCAAGACTTCTCCACCGCTGTTTTGAAATGGAAACGCTCTGATGAGAGAGAGCGCCATGATCAGGCCCCACGATCATTAAATCTCCAAACCTGATTGGTCCAAAGCCCCTGCTGGACTTCAGTCACATAATTAGGAGCGTCCTCCTGACGAAGGCCCGCTTGTTACAGCAAGCGGCTGAGCGGGCGCCACCAGCTCCCCAGATGTCGACGCGCGAATATTCCCTCGGAGAGACGAGTTCAAAAAGAGAAGGCGTGCGCTTTACTCGGCTTTGAAGCGCCTCCATCAGATGACTGCGCCAGCGCAGGACAGAGGGGATCAAGAAAACGGCGTAAAGATGTTTCTAAAGTGTCCTGTCTTATTGTCTTTTCCAGGCTGAGGCTCCATGAGTCACCGCAGGGACGCTTTGGGCATTCATGTTGGACGTGTGTAATCCCACTAATGACATCGCGGTATGGAGACAGCGGGAGGATCTCTTGGAATTGTGTGCAAAATGTTTGTTTTTAATGTGAAAACATTTGCTCTCTTATGGAATGGGGATGAAAGGTAGAACAAATCAGATGTTGTTCCCCCGCACACACACACACACACACACACACACACACACACACACACACACACACCAATAAATGGCGCATTACCATGTCTGAATTTGCTGCTGGTTAATACAAAATGATGCAAAGGAACGGCAGTGAACTTTCAATGAGGATGCAGAGTTTTCATGCATAAAACTAGAACAAAAAGAAAAATGGAGAAAATGTCTCAAAACATGTCCTCCGCTCTTTGCGTTGTTATGCAAAGCGGAGTTCAATTCTGGCAAAAAAAATCTGCACTGTTGTGGCTGTGACTAATCTCCGAGCCCACTGTTTGACTCAAGAATTAGAAGCGAAGGGGTTCTATTATGATTAATTTTGTAATAGGTTTTATAAAAGATTTTTTTTTTTTTTTTTTTTTTTTAATGAAACTAGAAATGATGAATATTTCTAGACTCCTTCTCATGCTTGAATCAGTTACCATCCTGACCTTTTCTTGATCATCTCACGAGCTTCCGCCGTAACCTTTCGTAGAAAAGGACCTCCATATAATCCGGCTAATGACTACAGTAGACAAAAGGAAGTGCAGCCACCGCAGCGGCTAATGACTCCGATCACACAGCCGGAGGGGGCCGCGGTTCCCCCCCCCTAACCTGGACTTGTGGAATTAGGATGGCATGGCTGTGGTGGCCTGCAGCCGGCAGAATTGGACTTTAAACCTGCAGCCAGATCTGATACATTATTCCGTCACTGCACAAGCTTTCAACCTGCCCCCCCCCCCCAAAAAAAAAACAAAAAAAAAACACCACACTGTGTTGTGACGCTATTAAAAACCCAGCTGGATCAATTATACGCAGGAAAGCGTGAGAAATGTTAACAACAGGTTGCGTATAGCTCCGCCATACAGTCCGCAGCAGCCTCACCCTCGCCGTCCTATTTCCATAATAACATGCCCATCGCCTCGTTATAATGAATGGCTGCCGTACCCCGATCGCAGACGCGCGCTGGCGGCCCACCAGGTTTTCTGGCGGGCAGGCAGCCCTTTGGAAAATCACATCCAGATCAAGATTACGCATGTGTGACCTCTGTAAGATATTCGCAGCGGGGCGCTCAGACGTTGTTTTGGGGCGCTGTCTCCAACAAGCGCTCTGATTGGTTCATGAAGTGAAAGCGAGAGCACTACTGCTGCTGTGGAATTTTTCTTTCTTTCTTTCTTTGTGCTTGAAACAAACTTTTACAAGGATGCAGGTGATCGGATCAGGCAACGTGACGCGGGGTTTGGATAAAGTTCACAGCTGTTGCGCCCCGCGAGTTTTGGCTCGATGAAGCGGGTGATACGTTGAGGTAATTGATAGTGCAGCCTAAACCAAAGACTGATAATGGCGCTCTAACAGTGTGTTGTCGGCGCGTGATGTGCAACATTGTGCAAATCGCGAGATCTGATCGAGCGAAGCAGAACGAGGGAAAAAAAAAAACGCGCAAAGGGTTGATGCGCGACAAGTAACAATGATGCGTTCAAAGTCTGATCCGGCTGAAGTGTGTGTGTCTCTCTTACCTGTTGGGTCAGCACTGGGTGTGTTTTGCCGGGATGTGCGTGCAGGTCGCCTCCGCTCCGAACGCCGGAGCGCCAGTGCGCGGAGATCTTCATCCGACTGTCCACACGTGCTTCACTTGGCGCATGTTTCCCAAGCGGCGGCGGCGGCGGCGGCGGATCGGATCTGTCCGTGGTTCTGAACTGAGCTCAGCTCAAAAAAAAAACTCCCACACGCAAAAGAAAGAAAAGGAAGAAGGGGCGGGTGGGGGGGGGGGGGGAGAACTTGTTTCCTCACCTTCACTGAGCTGAACCGGTACTTCTGAATCGCCAGGTGACGCTCACATGTCGAACGGCACCGCGGTGTGTCAAAACAAAGCAGAGGGAACCGACACAAAAGGCTGGGTCGAGGGAATCTATTGACCTACATTCAATCTCCAACTTGGCTCCGTCAGGAAGTCAAAGCGCGAGCAACTTCAAAACAGGAGGAATCCAATGAAGGTGGCGCTGTGTGATCGCGCTGGCTCGCTCGCACGCACTCACGCACGCTGCGGCTGCTCCCGTGCGCCTCCACAGCCTCAATGAGCGCAGCCCCGTCGACGCTCCTCACCTTTCACGCAGCTGCCCGAGCTGCAGCACCGCAACGCGAGCGAGGCACGTTTTACATACAAGAACAACAGCAACAACAGACAGACAGACTTATCACACTCAAAACAGCAACAGCATATACGCGCTAGTTTTTGATGGTTGGAAAAACAGGCGGTGAACGCGCATTCATAAAAAAAAAAAAAAAAAAAAAAATTCTCCATCCTAGTTTTCCAACTTCTGTGACTCATCCCCTCGCGCTCCCAGCGGAGCCCGCGTCGATTTGTGTCAATCTAACGCGATTCGTCCCGCAAATAATAAACTGTAAAGATCTTTTTCTAAATTGTCTATGCAAGGTGTCGCGGCTCCTCGGCTAAAATTAGAAAGATGAGAGACGAGGAAGCGTCTAAGCGTCAACAACATTGTTTTTATGTATTTATTTGTTTAATTATTTTTTTCCCCTCCTGGAGGCAGGCCGGCTCCCTATTCACCTCCATCTCATTAAAACCAAATCACACTCCACATGAGTGGCACGGCACTTCACAAAGTGGAGGGACATTTTGCAGGAGGCTTTGCACTGAAGGTCCCACAGTGACTCGCTCACACACAGCCAGTATGGATGGGGATGCAGGTGCGGATGGGGATGGGGGTGGGGGCTCTACATCCTCAAGGTTGAGCCAAAACACATCCTCAATTTTTTTTTCTTTTTTGCCTCTTTCCAAGCTTAATACCTACAAAATACCAGCTGTGAAATATTATTTTTGACAAAACAAATCACCCTCTCAGTTCAGCCTATTAACTATTAAAAGGCACTGGCAGTGGAGGGAAACTTCAAAGCCTCCGCTGGTTGTTAAGGTTAGCCCTGATGTCTTGAAGCGAGGCATTCTGCAGAGACACATTTCACACTCAGAGCCTGGCGCTTTCCCCCCCCGACTTCTAAATGCAAAAAAAAGAAGAAAAAAAAAGAAAATTACATCAGCAACATTCCTCTTGCATAATTAGCGAAGGGTGCACGCAGAGGTCCTCTGCAGCAGGGTCCAACTCAGTGGCCTGCTGCTGATGCTTCAACATCTCCCAATTTCCCAGCAAAAAAAAAAAGAAAAAAAAGAACACAAAGCTTTTCACGACATCCGCTTGCTCACACACACACACGTGCCATGAAGGCGGCCATCGCCAGCAGAGACAGGAGCCTCTCACCTCCTTCAAATGTGTCAATTCTGCTCGAACAATAGCAGCGAGAGGCAGAAAACTTTTCTTTTTTTTTTCCAACGCCGCTCCTCGGTGCACGGCAGCAATTAAACTGACGAGCCAGAGTCCTGCTTGTTGCATAATCTCACCCTAGCTAACACAAAGGGACCAATTTTCTCCCGACACGAACTGTGGTTTACATTACAATGGCGGAGCACATGTGGGTGGAATGCAAGGGTGAGGTTTTTTTTTGTTTTGTTTTTTTTTAGAGGGACATGCCAATTAATGTCCAGAGAAATTATAGAGGGCAGCAGCGACGTTTGGCTCCCAGTGGTCACTCTGCAGCTGAGTGGCTCACGCTAATCCCCTTTCTGAGATAATTCAACGTTCATCCCCGTTAATAAAAACAAACTGAGAAAAAAAAACCCACAATTTGGCTTCTCCCTGCTGTGTTTTCTCTTGCTGAGACAATAGCCGCCCAAAGACATCGTGTCAGTTCAAAAGAAAAACAGGCTATTTGACCAAAAAAGCATGTGATTACCTGCTCCCTGTGGTAACTTTGTTTGGGATAATTTGACAAGAGTTAAAACAGACCGAAAAACAAAACACCTCACTGCGAAAAAAAAAAAAAAAAAAAAGCTTTTATTGCAACGGCAGAAGGTCCAAAAAAAGCTTCGTCATTGTTTCTGCTGTCAAGATAAGCCCCCTCCTGGAAAAAAAATAAAAAAAAATAAAAATTTTAATCTGTGTGGAGGAATCTCTCTCCTTTTCTCTGTAAGTGGCACAAACACTTAAACAATGCTTTGTTGTGTTTGTTTTCTCAGCCCGAGTGAAGCCTCTTTAAAGGAGAGCATCATGTCGAAAGAGCGAATCACTCCGAGTTCATCCTTGTTTTAAGGTTAGGCAAAACACTGCAGAGCCAAAAAAAAAATATTTGACAGCTGCAGGATCTTGTTAAGAGGTGAAAAATTCCGAGTGCATTGTAAGGAACGCTGGGACGCCTCGTTGCACAGACTGTGAGATTTGGAGTGTGGCCATCAGTTGTACTATTTGCAACTGCCCTTCAGTGTAAAAGCAAACTCCATACAAGCATGTAAACTGCATCCCTGAGTGTCTAGACTGATATATGTACTGCTCACTCAATATTCCAGCCAGCACGGTCATTTAAACATGAAAACATAAAAAATTCCCCAGATCAATACATCACAACGGCAAAATATAAAGTTGGTGCTTCATGTTTTTTTTTCCATGTACCCTTGCTGACTTAAGAATCTACACTGAAATAAGATTCAGCACTCACTATTTTTTAGTTTCACACCTGAAAGCTCAGGTGCAGATTAGCATTACGGAGATGTGTAGGTCTTTTACTGGTAATGATCAAAAAACCCTTTGAGAGACCCATGAGGAACATATTTAGCCCTCTGTTTACAGCCTACTGCCAAAGACTCTAACTTTTGACATTTTCACATGCATGGTTTGGCCTCTGGGTGGCCTTTGTGACATCACAAAGGGATTCGCAGAACTGTGCATTTTAATAGACACTATCTAAAAATTGGACAAATCACAGGAAGTAAAGTCTGGACTTCCAACGGGCTGAGAGATCAGTGTTGCAAAACACACAGTAAGCATGGCAAATTAACGTTCTTTGAATTTCCATATTGGACTTTTGACTGCTGGCGGCTCCTTTGTGCATAATTATGATTGAATGGTTAGACACATATGACGCAGGCCCGTGTTTTGATGACCAAGGTCGAACTGCTAGCTACTGAGCGACGCTGCTCCCTTGGAGCTTTTGTAATTGTACACACAGAAGGCATCTCGGGGCTTCACTCTTACTTTCGCAGCTCATCCATCTCATTTAACTTCACCCTGGGGGAGTTTAACCTCGCGTTTGGAGTGATCAGCATTTAGATTAGAAACGTAAACACTCGCTATACATCATCTTATTTGGACAGTGTTTGTAAAGACTCAGCATTCAAAGCAATTACGTCTCGGAGGCAACTCCAATCCAAGGTAATTCAATGAACGAGCGACCGCTTGTTTTTAATGCTTCGACTCCCCCTGTGGAGTCCAGCGTAACACATCTCTGAGGAAAGGTACAGCAGTTTTAATAGTTTCAAGTAGCATTTACACAGAGATCAAGAATTTATTATTATTATTTTTTTTTATTATTAATAAAAAAATACACATTTCACTGAAAACCAGCACAAAGAGGAAACTAACTCGAGTTGGTGACAAGGCTTCCTTCGTTAACTTCACACACAATTATCATTAATCAGTCAGCGCAACATCAAAGTCTTCATTAGAAGGAGGCCTTACTGCCAAACATGGCGACAAGAAGCGATAAGGAGAGCAGACAACAGCTTAGACTGAAAGAACACGAGCCGCCGCTCGCTTGATTACACACGTCCGCGTCTCTCCCGAGCTTCCCACTGCCCGAGAGCGAGCTGCGCTTGCTGAGACCTTCTCAGTTTGATCTCTTTATTTGTTTGAAGACAGAGGGATATGGATATGACTGGACAAACATTAGAGGCTCCGGGTCGTCAGGTGGTCTTTCAGTCGGCGGCTGCAATATTTTTCATTTCAGGAGGGAGAGGAGAGATAAAAATAATAAAATTAAAAAAAAAAAAGACTAAAGAAGGGGGGGAAAAAAATCAAATGAACACAAATTAGCCTGTGCAAAGAGACAGCAGATGAAGAGAAGGGCAGAGAAAGTAAAATACCTGAACAAGACGGCAAGAAGACGGAGGGGACGAATGTGGGAGGATCATTTGAGGATGCTTGGAGGCAAATAAAAGGTGGAATCACAAGAGCGGCGCTCTCCGTAATGGGGGAATGAATATTAATGATCGTCCCACTTGTTCAGCGCCCCCACCTCCCACCCCCCTTCTCTCTGACGATTCCTGCTGGAACCTCTGAGGTAGTCACAACAAGTGACCCGGCCCGCCGCAGCATTCTCCCTTTAGCAAAACAGTGTGTTTGCGCATTAGCGACAGCCTCATGCGGCTGCGTGGCGGTTCTCGCGAGGCGCATGTGTTGCGCAAGTCGTCTAAAGAAAGGCCGCTTGGCCAGATCAGCGAGCTTCAAGTGATTTCAGTGAGGAGTGACTGAAACTACACAGCGTCATATTCAAGTGAAAAGCCAACTTTTGAAGGAGCTACGTGGAAGTGTAGCTTCACAGATTTCAGGTAAGTCGGTTTTGTTTTTTGTTTTTTCTGCACACTAACCCTAACCCGGTTTGTTTTGGTTGAAATTTGCGAGAGGTGAATTTTTTCACTTGTAGCACCTTTTCTTTTCTTTTTTTTCTTTCTTTTTTTTCTGTTAAAGCGACATTTCCAGCACGTTTGCTTATTAGCCGTCCTTGTCGGAAATGAAGCTCATCTTTGGAGCAGCAAAACAGGAAAGCGATACCCAAAAAAAAGTACATCTGTTAACGAGTACAAGGCACAAATGCAATGGTTTCATTTTTTTTCTCTCCAGAAATATCAAAGGGGTCGTGAGGAGTGAAGGGTATTTTGTTCTGTTAGGGTTCAAATCACATCTTCAAAACTCGGCGATTAAAAGTGGGAAATATAAAAGGGCAGGGATTTCACACGTTCTCATCGAAGAACACAACGTTATCCGCAGCCATATCAAAATAGACCTGTATTCAAAACCGGATGTAAAAAGGAATCAAAAAACCACTAATCCAAATATTTACTCTTCTCCCGAGACGCCCCACCACTCCTGGGTGGGAGCCTCTGGGCTCTTCTGGCTGGGCTCTGGGCGGGGCTCCACCTCGGTCCCCTCCTGCTGCTGCTGCTGCTGCTGTCCACCACTTTGCTCCCAGTCCAGCTCTTTAAAGGACACTTCCCCAGAGCTTCTCCTCCTGCTGCCTCTGTCCCCTCCGTCCTGCTGAGGGGGAGAGTGGACCCAGGAGTCGGCGGGCGACGTCTCTCTGCTGTCTGACAGGAGCACCCCGCTCCCGGAGCTGTACTCACTGTTCGAGTCCACACCTAGAGCCATAAAAACAAGAGGGAGAGAGGTGTGGACAGATGGTGAGAGGACTTCTATAAACAAACGCGACGTGAGGAGAGCTAGACCGCTGAGAAATTCACACGCGGCATTAAAGCTAAATCCTGCGCGGAGGCTTGTGAGATGCACTGTGACTTTGGTCCAGAGTGACGGGCAGATTTTTCTGTTAGCTGTGGTGAGGTTTGTCTGTTGTCTGTTGTTCGAAATGGATACATGGGCACCGCGCTGTTCTTAAAAAGATGATTATTGAGAAAAAAAAAAACACATTTATTTACAATTCATTAACCTTATTGTAAAATAAATAAAGTGCCCATATATTACAAAGGTCTCCTCCCCTCCGTGACTACTTAGCCCTCAAAATCTAGGTTATTTCCTCCTTGGGGGAACCCAAAAATGTATATAATAAACAACTTTTACACAATATGTTGTCAGTCTACAGTGATGTAGTGATTTCAACTCTTTTTCTGTTTGCAACTCCTTAAAGATAAAAGATACGGTAGACAACTTGTACCACATAGAAAGAAGAAAATGAGTAGCAAACGATATAAACAGGACAAAAGCTCGTACACGAAATGAAACATTCCTGAATAAATATCTGCGCAGCTGCACACGCTACGACGTGCTTTCTGTAAACTGGAAAAGGGCAAAACACGCATTAATTTCTGGGAACTTTATTGACAGGCTGGAGAGGAATTTTGCACAATATAAAAATGCCAATTGTTAAAAGGGGAAATAAAGCTACAGATTTGAAACCGACGTCAGATGGCAATCTGATGTTCTGCTGATTAATTAGGCACCGCCGCGTCTATTGTGTTGTCAACAGTAACAGGCAGCGGCGCGGCAGCAGAAATCATTTGGCGATGCAGATTGAAATGCTGATAAATCAGTTCCGCTTAGGTGGAACTTTCTGGGGTTTTTTTTTAATGGCTTCTTTGTTTTCTAGTCTTCACGGCAGACTCGTGTCTTATCTGGTCAAGATTAAGGATTCCAAACAATGGTTTGTCAGCAGATCAATAGACGGCTGAAAAGGAGAGCTCGCCATTCTTTCAATTCGTCCCACGGGAGCCACGGGTTTCAGTGCCAAACGCTATCTTATTACAAACTGTCCACTGCACTCTGATAGAGTCTGTCTCCATCACAAGTGCAGATGTCAAGAGGTACGCGAGTGACAACACTTAGAATAATGGAAAGCGGGACTTTCAGGAATTTCCAGTGAATCTAGTGTCTCAAGCGTGTGCGCACACACACACACACACACACACACACACACACACACACACACACACACACACACACTTGGACACATTCTGCTGGTTGTTAATGAACTGCTGGTTGAGCAACAACACCCCGTGCCCCAACCTCAAGTCACAACTCGATACAGAGAGTGAAAGCCCCATAAGCAACCCCACCGCTAATCCAGGGGCCTTCTCCAACCCTAATTGAATTTGTTACTGATGCAGCCTTCTTTTGCAGTGTGTTTTTTTTCTTCTTTTTTTTTCGTTACAATGCTTATCGCAGGTTAATGGGATTTTTTTTTCAATTTCATACCTGAGCGACAATTGTCGCCTTCTTTTGTCTGCGTTCGTGTCCACTTAAATGTCTCCCCTCAAAGCAATTCCATGGTGACACAAACAAGTCTATTATTGTCGACGTAATACTGACAAAATGTATATACTAATCACCATTTAGCAACGGTTCACAATGATGCATGGATTTTATTTTTTTCTAGCAAACCAATTTAGATTTTTTTTTTTGCCATTTAAACGACCAGGCTGAATGATTAATCATGTAACATAAAAGTACAGCAGCACAATATCAACCAAATGGGGATAGCAGGAGTGCGGCAGTCAGTTTCATAGACACCGAGAAAAACTGAAGATACCAAGCAGGGGGAGGAGGTCATTATTTTTCATTCCTTCCCGAACTCCAAAGGTAAAACTCAGATCTTTCCAGATTGAAAAATCACACTTCTGCTCTCCCCGCTACAGAGACGCTCAACACTGAACAGCAAAACTCGCGAAAAGAAAATGGTGTTACATGGCAGCCAAGTCGACACAACGTGCCCCTGAAAAACATCAGAGTCTAGCGGAAACTGAATAAGGAGCCGGAAATCTGTGGGTGTTGCACTGTGCTGAAACACAGGAAAACATGTTGTGCGTGACCCAAATATCAAGAAAAAGAGAGATAAAGGAATTCGGCTCATGTCGACACGGGATGTAGGACACAGGCCAGAACTGAGAGAGCAAGAAGTTGATGTAAAGAATTCAAAATAATTGGAATTAAACCGAAGAGGCGGTTGTACAATGTAGAAGAAGATCAATTTTATAAAGATTCACCGGCAATTGGAATTTGAACAGCACGGCCATTTACTTCCATATCACGCGTCTGACTGGTGGAGCCAAGGAAAAGGAAAAAAAAAAAAAAGGAAATCGAGTATTAAAAATGTGCATACCGAGCTGGGAAAGATCAACGAGTTTGGCCTTGCGTTGGTTTCTGCTGGTTGACTGCCTGAAGCCAGTCACAAACTTAAATCAATCAGCAGGGAGGGAGCGCTGAAAAAAAAAAAAATCCCATTGGATTGATCCACGAGTCGCATGATATCTTCATTCTTCAGGTAGGAAGCGCCTCCAATTGGCTGGGTTTAGTGCTGCCTTCAGGCGTCAGGCTGGAAAGGCGTCGGAGAGGCATTGGATTCTTTACCAGAATGAGAAATATTGCTGCAGAACTTTTCAACGCCACTGAAACTTACTCGCTGGAAAGAGATAAAGGGGGGAAAATCCTGTTGGCTAATTACAATTACAGATTAACAACGGAGTATTTATAAAGTTGGATAACAGAGGAGGGGGGGGGGCGTTCCAAACCGAAGCCAAAACCTTCTTAATCCCCCGCCCTGGAGGTGGTTAGCAGTGAAAGGACCAGACGCCTATTCACTCATGATTTCAGGTATGGTGTGGGCTGAATTCTGTTTCAAAGTAGACATTAAGTTTTACAGCTTGTGTTCTCCAGTAAAGTTGTTTTTATTATTTTAATTTGTTGAATGATTTTCATTTTATTTTATTATCTTTTTTATTTATTTATGAGAAAAGTACCATCTTTTCACACTTTGTGGATGCATTTTAAAGGAGGCATCTTGGCTGCTGTTGGCTTTCCGCTGGAGATTTATCAGTATTAGAATGAAGCATAAAGCAATTAGCTTTTGCATGGCATAAATATTTAAAGCAAGTGGAAATGGAATGTATAATCAAATCAAGACCAAATAATCCACAAATTGGTGTGTGCTAATTGCATTGCACCATAGAAATGTGTTGAACTTCAGTTGAGTCCAGCTTTATGACATGACTCAGACCTGGATATACATGTAATAAGAATATATATGGATGTACAAAGCTTGAGCGAAAATAATGAGAGAGTAGGGGTGTCGGCCTACAGGGGTTGGGAAAGCTACAAAGAGAGTGGCTACTAACCAAGACACAAGGGAAATAAAACGGTTTCAGGATAGGCTTCTTTTGTGAATCACAAAAACAATACTTATTGCCACCCACTGCTAGACTTTGCATGAGTTCAGCCTCAGACTTTGCACCGTGTGTCTCTTGGTACCCGGGAAAACCACGCAGCGACGCAGCCAAAATGTGAGAACACACGACCTGCAGTTTACAACGTCACATGACGGGGCGACGCTACAGAGTAGCTGTCGACGCTAAAGCGTGCCCCCTCAGGCTAACATTTGAAAACATAGCAGACAATTATGCATGTGCGAAGAGATAAACAAAACCACCAGATCTTTAATTAACTCCACAAGTAATTCCAACAAATTAAAGAATGACGAGGTGATTGTTCTTCTTCCCAAAATGGCCTGTTAGGACGACTTTGGGATTAATCTCAAACCTTCTGTCAATGACGCTCCATTAGAAAAGGGATTTTTAGAGACAGGGGGCTTTCAGCACCCTATTAAATGTTGAGAGAGTAATATTTGGGGATTTTGAAGAAGAAACGGCGACATTAAGAGGTTATATTTTTGAGTGACTCTTTCATTCTCCCTCCCCCTCCTGAGTTTGCCAGTGAGCTACAGCAGCCAAACTTGGATACCTCACTTTCTTCTTTGTTGGTTTATTTGAAAATGGAAGCATTCGCCCGAATTGCGAAACGCGCTGTCAGGCGGGTTGGATTGTCCACACCAGGCTTCCTTAAAAATATGGCAGTGCAAGATGGCAGCTAATTGGAAGCAAAACCCTTGCTCTGTGAATATTCTAATATAAATATATGAGAAATAGGAAAACTAAATTACTTTTATTGCACTACGATTATACACTTTTATGAATGCATTTATGGGCAGTATGTTAAGCCAATATATTTACCAATATAAAAATCAGAAATCAAGCCAAAATATTACATACCGGACCTTGAATAGAGGGGGTGACTGTAAATACTGCCTCACAGTGCAACCACAGTGTTAAACTCCCGGCCAAAGCCAGATGGCACAAAAGTAAAAAGGGGACGGGGAAGGAAACCTTTCATTTAATTTCTCGTCGTTCTCTTCGTGTGAAAATACCTCAAGGTCGGATAAAACTGCCCCGACTGCAGCTTCCACTTTGTTCCCAACCCATAATTGTCCTGTTATGTTTTATAGTTTTAAGTCACTGACCGCTTACATGCCAAATGAAGGCCTCACTCAACTCCAGCCTCTTTATCCGTATAGACAGTTGACTGGTGCGTAAGATTAAGGCCAACTGACAACTCCGTCAGTGAAAGCCTAACAAGATGGTTTAACCGAGTGATTTTGCTGCTGTGCGGAGCCACTTTGTTTTTCCTCCCAACTGACACTTGACAAGAGTGTGTAGCCGTATGCGAGGAGGCACCGGGGTTGACCCAGCCATTGTGACGGGGTCAGTATGGAAAAGTAATGGGTCGTGGATGGCTAGGTTGGAATCGATGGACCAGAGAAGCCTCTGGTGTCGTGCATGCTCAGCCGATCTGACGGAGCTGATCCCGGCGGGACAGGAGTGTTGCTACCTGTCACATTATCATTCCCAGTCATGGGCTCAAATGTCATCGCTGGAAATGAAATGCAGGATCAGTCAATATCGCCCGCTGTCTCCCGGCAGAAGGGGGTGAGCTGCGGACCAGTTTTGGATCAGTAATTAATTTTAGCAATTGACAGTGTGGAGTTGTGTGACTTCTGGCAAAAATCGCTGTTTTTTTCTACGCTGTATTCTTTCCCAAAACGGTTGCAGAAACACTGTGAAATAATAATGCTTTTCATGCTGGAAGGTTTTAGAGTTTGAGATGGAACAAGAGGCAAAATTAATTTGGGCTAAATAAAGCATCGAAAAAATACCTCTCAGGAATCTTATCTAAATATTTCATAGATCTACTTCATAGGATGAATACTCTACAAACGCAGTGGAGGAGTCATTTATTCCTGTGAGTCATTCACTTGTATAGAGAACTGAAACACAACAAAACAAAAGAAAAAAGAACAAATGCCAATGTTAAAGTACGCTGAAAAATATATATATATTTTCTTTTCCGATCTATTGTATTTTTTTGCACCACTTATTGATATCATTTTCAGACAATTTCATTCCTCCTCTCTTTACCTCTCCTACACACATTAATGCCATAATGTATATTACTTCAGTATGAAATTGCCTGAAATAGCCTCCGGTAACTTGCATGTAACGTGAGGTCATTCCCAGTGCATGGATCAACTACGGTGTGTCCTTTGTCAAAAAGCTGTTAAGCACTGTGAAGCTGTTCGCCCAGTAGATTAATTTCCAGCATGCTGGCTCGTGATTAGACTTTGCTCCATCTCCGTTCGCTCATTATTAACTCCTGAAAACACTCCATCGCAAACGTTTATGTCTCAGGAGGATTAATTAGTGTCAAGTGAAATTGACTCTAAGTGCTCGCACGTCTTTTACATCGAGGGCGACTCCTACGCGCGGCGCTCAGGGAAGACGCGTGCGGCCTCCTCGGTGAGCGGGCGTCAACTTCCACCTCTTGTGTCTGGCCTTTTCATTAACACCTGAGGAGGTGCCAATCATGGGTTTGTGTTGGCACGCTCATAAACAAAACAGCAGAGGAAATTAGGTTCAATTCCCTGCTCCCGGCGCAGGAGAGAGGCTGCCTGCAATGAACTTAGCCAGATCCAAACTTTTTTCTAAACTGCGAGGATTCTTTTGTTTAATTTCATGGGTGACTCGTCTGACTTGTTTGAAATGTGTATTGAACGAGATAAAAATGCTAAGGCAGCAGTAATCCATATGTTTGTGTGAACTGTGACGTAAATGCTCAGGAATGAGCGACTTGGCGCACTTTGGCTCCAATGTCTGCCTCAGTGTGTGGCCCTATTTCGGGGGAGCCGTGGCAAAGAAATGGTTTGGACACCATTGTGCCATGCAGGGAATGGTTAATCATCTGGGACCAATGGACAGTTGGTGGTCTTTGCAAGTGATTGAGAAAATCAACAATCACTGTCTACATGATGAACTGACAGAATAGCAATACGCTTCCGTAAAATTCCAAACATTTGGAAGTGAACAGAAACTAGGTGGCTTCGATTCAGTCTCAGAGGCTGAATTCACAGACAGACTATAGATACAGTACATATTGATGCAAGAAAGCACTGGCACATATAGCTTTGCATTGCATAGAGCTATTAAAGGTGCAGTATTTGGACATTTTGAGAAGAAACAGCCACATCAAGTGGTTACACTCACCCTCCCTCTCCCGAGCTTGCCAGTGAACTACGGTGCGCACACAAACCTAGATACCTCGTCCACCTTCTTCTTCGTTGGTTCATTTGAAGACGTGAGTGTTTACCCTAAATACGAAACGTGCTGTCAGGCAGCTTGATTGTCCACACCAGGCTTCCCTTAGAGATATGGTGACGCAAGATGGCAGCTAACTGGGACAAGAACTCGCCATTTGTATTTTCTTATATAAGAACCAAATGCACTATACACTTTTATGAATGTATTTATGGGCAACATATTAAGCTTTTACCAATATAAAAATTGTAAATCAGGCCACATTTTACACAATGGACCTTTAAGACATCATGATTCACAGTTGCACCAAATGGTTTGAGAACCAAAAAGAACTCCTATTATCAACACACTGCAAAACAAGCAGATAAATAGAGTCCAAAAAGAGGCTGCGGTACATTAGTCTGCTGAAAATGATCAGAAACTGGAGGAGTAGTGGAGTAGTCCAAAGAGCCTCTTTGATGTATCCTCCAATTTTTTTTCCCCCACTATGAAGTGAAGAAAAAAGGGTCTGAAATGACTTGCGCAGTTAATAAGTTCTGCATACAGTTGGTCTTCGTTAACCAGAGGAAGCAGAGTTGCTATAGGATGCCTTACATTTGGCATGTTTACTGCGTATTAGGGAAAAATCTCAGGAAGTGAAAAGACAACATCTGCCTGTGAGTACAGTGACTCAGTGCTCAGTGTGCGCAACCACCTGCCGAGTGGAAGAGGAAACAAGCCATTTGCTTCAAAGAAGGCGTGACAAAAGAGAAATCTTGAATTTCAAAAGGTTGGGAAAATAGTAATGGATTTTCAATGGATTTGGCTCTCTATATGGTAATTTCATTACTGTAATATACACTGCATTCTGATGGCGCCATTGTTTTTATGTATGCAGTGCAGATTTTTTTTTTTTTTTCTAACAAGGTTTTCTACTTCTGTGCAGCAGCTGTGGTTTGTGAAGTCAGAGCAAGGAGGCTCTGCTTGCTCTATGACACATTTTATATTTCAATCTATTTATTGTGATTTTTTTTTTTTTTTTAAACCAGGTCATCAGCCATTGGTGCTGTGGATGGGCTTTGCACATCGCCGTACAAGACACTCACCTGACAAGCATTTTGCAATCTGCTCAGCAACAGTAATAGCAATCACCTCTTCCTAATTAATACTAAGTGGTAACCGTGGTGCATGCAATGCTACATGTGGACAAACAGCTCCTGCTGGTTCTGGAAACTAATGTGTTTTGACAGGTGAGGCGGTTTAATGCACAAAAATCCTCCCTGTCTGAAAATGAGCCCACTAGAGTCATGCACCACTCCTGTGTAGCTCTGCAGACACTTAATGAGGGGGCCAAGTAGTCGGATATTTCCCCAGGATTTGCTGGATACCAGCCCAGAGTATGTAGCGAGGTCTAAAACATCCCCTGCAATGAATCTGCAACCTACGAGACAGGAAAATATTGAAAAAATACTTAATAATCTAAAGGGATCAGCACTCTGCATTCATATTTTACCTGCTGCTCTTGCAAAAAGGAGCCGGATCCCGGAGATTTCGACACGTCGGTAAATGATCTTGTTAACTTCTGATTGACAGCGTTTGCAATCAGCTCAATTGACGGCTAGTCTTGTTTAAGTACGGGGGGCGAGAAGTGACTATTTCAAGCTGATGTGAAAACCCACAGGACAAAGACCAGGGAGGAACCAGGGAGAATAGCTACTGCAAAAAAGGATTAGCATGGATGCTGGTCTAATGAGAGAACCGGATGGCAAAACCTTTCAAAAACAGTTTATATCCATGGGCGCCATGGTGTATTTATGTATTTTTACATATTTTTTTTATTTTTAATCAAATTTATCCCAACTTTTAGCCCTTTCAGTATTTTTATTGTACACTGTGGGGAATGCACCTACCACATTTCATTGTAGAATTTTGCCATACGCAATGAAAATAAAGACTATTCTATTTCATTGTATAGCATTCCGCAAATAGGCATATGGTGCTGAGCCACTAGAGCAGGGGTGTCAAACATACGGCCCGCGGGCCAGATCAGGCCCGCAATCTGTTTTCTTCGGGCCCGCGAGATGATTTTGCAAAATATAAAAACTGCAATTTATCAGTGAAACAAAGTGCCGTTCTAAATGTGTCCACTTGGTGACGCAATATCGTTTCTGCTTCGCAAACACTCATTACTGGGGCTGAGCAAACCGGCACAAGTACAGCCACTCACGTCTCCTCTTGGCTACCCTCATTGCCCCAGAACGTCTCCTATTGGCTGCCCTCATTGCTCCAAAATGTCTCTGTCGAAACAGATAAAGTTGATGCAGAGCAGTGTTGCCAACTTGGCGACTTTCTCCCCCAAAAAGTCGCTATTTTTTTTTTGTCAAAAGCGACTAGCGACAAATCAAGCGACTTTTCCTGGTGTTATTACGTTGCAATCAAGTGCAAATTGTCAATTATGCAAATTAGACGATGATGTCATTTGGTGATTTCTAGCGACTTTTAGGACAGCCAATAGCGGCCTTCCTTAACTGAGGAGTTGGCAACACTGGTGCAGAGTGCTCAAAGAACACGGACAAAGTAAAACAAAGAAAACAACTGGAAGTTGTTGTTATTTTTACGATATTATCACCATACCATGATTTTACCGGTCCGGCTCGCTTGGGAATAGATTTTCCTCTATGTGGCCCGTGAACCAAAATGAGTTTGACACCCCTGCACTAGAGGTACCATATACCAGTTTTTCATATTAGCACTGCTGACAACAGTATGAAAGCATGTCATGTTGTTCAGTTGTTGTTTTATATTACAGGAGCAGGCTTTCATTGGAGGAGACTCCTCCATCTGCAACAGCCTGCTCACTCAATTACTATGATGTATAGATATTGTTGACGGAGCCCCCGTCGACTTTGGGGATTGTAGCAAATGGGCGAAACTTAATTTGGGGTGAGCTGTCCTTTTAATAATGTCTCTGCGATGTCAATTCTGGTGAAATGCCATGTCCATTTTTCTGCACAACAGACGGCGAGCTTGTTTTCCGATTCAGCTCGGACGCCTCCGTTAGTGTCAATGAACCAACCTGAGACATCCGAGTCGCTGTGCAGTTCGTCTTCCTCCGACAGCCTCCTCTCGGCGCGTCGCACTTCAGGCACGTAGAAATCTCCCTGGCGAGCCAACGGGCCCATGAAGTGGATACGACCCTCCCTGTAGATCTCCAGGAACGGGTGCGCGCACAGACGCCTCTCCTGCGGATGATGTAAAAGTTGCGTGATGCGCGGTCACATTATACCAGTGATGGAGAGTAACGAGTTGCAAGTAACGTCATTATGTAATTTAATTACAAAATAAAGATACTTGTAATCAGTTACATTACAGGGAAAAAATGTGTAATTAAATTACAGCTGAGTTATTCATGATTACAAATTTTAATTGCATCCAACCAATTTTTACAAAAAAGGCCGGCCTTTATCTTTATTACATTTCTTGTTGCTTTGTATTTTGTTTCCTCGTGCACTGGCTTCACACAAGCACCGCCCTTTTTTGTTTCCCTCCAGAGATGAAAGTTTGAAACTATTCTGATGCTTCCAATTGGTTCTCCAATTTGTTCTTGTCAAGTTCAAGATTGTGGCAAAAATTGGGAGGAAGAGATGGCACACACAAGGCACACACATACATTTGAAAAATGTGTAAAAATGTAGAGAGTTGAGTTTTCAAAGGGGTGAAATTAAATGTTAAATGTATCTTTGAAAAAATGGGATTGCTTTTGCTGATTTCAAAAATAGTGGATTATGCCACCCTGGTTTTTGTATGTCAGAATGACCATGTTATGGCTGTTGTTTTGTTGTTGTTGTTGTTTTTGATTACCGTTTGAAACTTTACAATGTCAGTTCTAAACAGTGGAGAAAATTAATTGAAAATGTAATTAAATGTAATTAGTTACATTACGACGTGGAGTTTGCATGTTCTCCCTGCGTCTGCGTGGGTTCTCTCCGGGTTCTCCGGCTTCCTCCCACAGTCAAAAAAAAACACGCATTTGAGCTGAATTGGAAACTCTAAATTGTCCGTAGGTGTGTATGTGAGAGCAAATGGTTGTTTGTCTCTATGTGGCCCTGCGATGAACAGCGATCAACGGCGACTTATGTCACCCTGCCTTCATCCTATGACAGCTGGGAGAGGCTCCAGCAGACCTCCGTGACCCTGAGCTTGGGAATAAGCGGGTATTGAAAATGGATGGATGGATAGTTACATTACTTTAATAAAGTAATCAAAGTTACTTTAATAAAGTAATTGAAATTGTTACACTACTATTACATTTTCAATAGGTCAACTTGTAATTGTAACCGATTACATTTGCCAAGTCATCTTCCCAACACTGTATTTTACATCAGCGAGAAAAATATTCAGCATCATTCATTTCAAACTTAGGGTAGTTTTGAAAAAAAAAAGCAAAGTTTGAAAGTTTGCTAGATAGAGCTATGAGAAATGTCACCAAGTTAAAATGGGGGCAGGCGTAAAAAAGAAAAGAAAAGAAAAGAAAAGAAAAGAAAAGAAAAGAAAGGACACAGTTCTCATATCTGGACTTATTGTGCGAGTGTGACCCCGTTGTGGCCACAGGAAGAACCGCAGCAGGAAACCGGCCCAGACAAGCCAATTATCACACAAGTCTGCACCCAGTCGATTGCGAGCGAACACGTTATTATCAAAGCCTCGCTGTCCCACTTCTGCGCCAACACGCCGGCTCTTTCACCAGCCTTCACACCTTACGTAAGCCCCCCGCCACCTCCACCCCCCCGACCCCCTCCCTCATCAGCGTCCCCATCTCCACACTTCCTGCCGCAGCGTCACATGACGGAGACCACTACACTTCTTCCTGCTCATTAACCTTTCATGCACCTTGTTTTGTTATTCCTCTCATGTGCCCGCCGAGTTCCCGCCTCCTCGCACCCCCCCACCCTCACCCCCGCCCCCACCCGCCTCTGGCATATGCTAAATGTCGAGCAATACTAGAAAGGCCGTTGCAGCGTCTCGCACTCTCAAATGTGTAAAGGTGATCAGCTTTAATGGCATTAACTAGCTGCCGCTGCCACTTGACCCGGCCTGCTGATGCTGAAGAGGAGATTTGTGAATTGTTCCAAGTGCATTTTATTGACATATTGCATTTTTTTTTTTTTGCACAACATTCTCAATACTACACACAGAATGTTTGGACTACAGAATTGTATAGCATTTAAAAAAGAAAACCCGCAAGGTTCTCTTTTTAACACCTGCAAACTATCTGTTCCTCGGCTCCACACATACGTACAAGTATCGTAAATTATTTTCCAACACACTGACAAATTAACGACAATCTGCTGCCGAGAGCTGAGACGACTCACATCACCGTTGCCGCTTGACAGTTCCTGAAGGCACAGAGTTATGTCGGGTGTGTGTTTCGGCACGTTGACAGGCAGGTGTTCCGTCTGGTGGAACAACAGCGGCGTCACGCGCGCAACAATCTGATAGCCAGACTCTCAGGCTGAACAGACAAACATAAGGCGAAAATCATTGCACGGAATGGAGAGATATGGCTTCAAACTGGAGCCCACCGTCTCTCCCACCACCATCTGTCTGCGGGCCCAATTATGACAGCGGCGGCGTCTCTTCCGCCCAACAACATTGTCAGCCTCGCGCGTTCGAGCCACATTAATTATTGGGCGCACTTCTCCCTCGGAGACATCTGTGAAACGTTTTCTCGTCGGCTTCTACGTACTGCATTGCTGACTCACAGTGCAGTGCATTTTTGGGGTGCAGGAATTCAGATTTCACAGATTAGCGAATCATTTCGGCTGTTCACTTCGAGGGTCTGCCACCAGCCAGCGAACTCATTCGCATGATGATGGCACAACATTTGCATTTATTTTGGTTTGGGGACCAACACAAGGGTGACCACACCTAAGAAGTGCCACCTTGAGGCTACCTTCTTTTTTTTTTTTGCTTTTGCTTTTTGCTTAAACCCGGGACCCCCAATCTTAAAGTGGAAGCTCTACTACTGGGAATATAAAATCTAATTTGACTGGTTTTAGTAAATGGCAAATGTTTGGAAGACAAATTCAAAAATGTCACTGCAGACTTGAGGCGCAATATAAAATATAACTGAACAAGCTACTGGAATTAATTTGGGTTTGAAAGGACTATTTTTTTTTTACCATTAAGGAATACATCATCTAAAAAACAGAAGCACACATTAGCTGACAAGGACTTTGGAAGCTTCTGGCTTTTCTAAACCTGTTTTAATACGAGCACTGGACTGTGTAATTAATCAAGGAAGGGGAACATTTTTTTGCACAACACTGTCTTGTAGAGACCTGGTGGCATATGGGTCTGATGGTTTGTGATGTCCAATTCTGAACAAGCATTTGCTCAGAAAACAATTATGTGTTTATGAGGGCCTGGGACTGGGTCCAATGGCGAAGGGACAAGGAAAATGGTCAGAAAAACTTCAGCAAATGTGTGCCTGTGCAAAGCATTAAGGGCCCTAAACAGTTCTTCAAGACGGCCAAAAACATTTCAGCTGAAAGGACTTTCCACCTTATCCAAATGTAAATCAGAGGCCAAAAATGTTTGGGAGCTAACTTGTCATGTTTTTATCTATATTGTCCTCTGCTTTAATAAAAGTAGGATTACTCTCTCTCCAGTGTTGCAAAAATCATACAATTTACACTTTTCATCAAAGAAAAGTTGGTGGGTTTTATTTATTTATTTTGCATGATATTTGTTTTTGATGTTGGGGCTGATACACGCGTGATTTTACGGTTTCTTGACACACTTTTATTTGGGAGGAAGCAAAAAATAAACATTCTTGTTGAAAACGATCAGACTCCTGCTCCAAGCTGAATTAATCATGCCTGCCTTTGTAGCTAGTTTCAGGCTTTTCCATGTGCTCTTTCAATTATTTAGACGCCAGACCACCTTAACAACGGCTAAAAATGAACCTCATCTAGTGAAGAAAAACAGGCAGCAGAAGCCGCATTAGCACATTAAAGTTCCTAATATTCTTTTCATTAATGAGAAGAGGAACTGGCCTTTGGCGAAAGGTGAGGAGGGCAATACTACTTTTTAAGATAAACAATAATAGTCCGTCAAGTGAGTGAGGAATAAAGAAATTCTAAATGCTAATTCATTCTGAGGAGATTAATATTCAGTGAGGGGGTTTGCTCTCCCAAACAGTGTTGGCCCCTTCATGAGGTGGAAGTTAATAATATGTGGACCGCTTTTAAAGTATCTTTAATTTGGTCTAAATTATGAATGAGGACATTATCGACATTTTCTGTTTCGCATTATGCAGCTTCAACTTGGTAGCTGCAGAAAACTGTTGCTCGGTGCCTATGAAGCCTGTTTAAACATATAAAAGGCGAATGTCTGGCAAAAATTTGGTCAATAGCAAAAATTAATGATGAAACAGGAAAAATGGAGCAGAACCAAAAAATACAGAAGGCTCATACACGGCTTTAACATGCTGATAGTTAAAATGTGTTTTAACTATATCCTACATGTTAACTTAATTGTGAGCTGTTAAATAATGGTTCATGGATATTAAAAAAAAACAAGATACTATACAAACTAGCTAGCATATCCAAGTCTGCGAGTGAGAAATAAAATATTGTACTTTTTATTGATTATTTATGAGCTGACTGTAAGTGAGGCTGCCAGTCATGTCGTTCAGACTGCGTTCAGACTGCAGGCGAATCTGATTCAAATCAGATTCCTTCTCAAATCCGATTTTAAGGGCTGACTGTCCACACTGTTTTTAGCAAGTGTCCAAATGGGATCTGGCTCTGTTCAGACGGGGCCACATTATTGACCCATCTGACAGGTTGCTGTAGCAACAACGTCCAGCGCGTGTAGTGTGACTGTGACGTCACAGACAGTCAAAACTGATTGGTGCGTTTGGAGCTGTTCAGACTGAGACACATCCGTCCAAATGCGATTTAAAACTACATCCAAAAGGTGGTTTCAATCCGTTTGGCAAAAATCGGATTTCATGTGATTTGTGACTGTTCAGACTGCAAAAGATCCATCCGGTTTCAATCTGATTTTGACTGGCAGTCTGAACGCTGCTTCAGTAACCCATGAATACAGTCATCTGCAACTCGGTGACACAGAGTGGCTTTTGTAATTCTGACTTTCATGTCGCAAATCTCTGTTGGCTTTTTTTGCCCGGTGCTGGATTTGATTGATGCATAAAGTTGAAAGTGCTGCCCCGGTGTCCATCAACACTCATGGAATTTGCCTACCTTGTCCGATCATAGTACCTGCTCACATGGCTGACAGATGAGGATGGTTGTGATTTGACACAACCGCTGGACTAATTGTATTTAACTCCCCTTGAAGGCCCTTTGTTTTTGCGAGACCAAAGGGCACCATAATCTCTTCTGTATTTGCTCCCACATAGAGAGACTCCTCTTACTTACAGTGGTCAACTGGTGAGTAAAACAGTCAAACTAACCTAGCGAGACTCACTGAAGGCAGGGGTCAGGCTTTTCCTTCTTTCTTTTTTTTCTGCGTCCTACAGGAGACCTGGGACGGAGGTCAGGGAAATAATTAGACCAGCAGTGGATTCAGTAAGACAAACTGTGAGCAGCAGGGCTTTTTAATTGGGATGGGGGTTGTGGATAGTGTACCTATTGATTTAGGTTTGATTGTCTCTGTGCTGCGGTAGGGTCTCTGGAGACCCGCACAGCACTTGAGGCTATGTCCAGGGTATTACAGGGTTACAGTAAGGTCGTTTTTTTTCTCCCCTCTCTCTCTCTCTTGCTCCACACCGCAGAAATAAAAAACTTTTTTCTTTGGTAGTGATGGTGGTGGTGGTGGTGGTGGTGGAGGCTCGCGGTTGCTTATTTGTGTCTTCAAAGAAAGTATTATTGCATGGTGGGATTTTGAAAGGAGGGGACATGGGAAATTACAGCATAATATGACCTCACCTGGCTTGAAATTAAATTGTCTTAAAAATTGATGAAAGACGGGACTTGACACATCCTGCTTTATCAACAAAGTCCTTCATACGTGGAAGGTGGCAATAACCCATCTTGTTTGTTCTCAGAGGCAGCCTTATGA
Organism: Nelusetta ayraudi; assembly: GCF_046127955.1. Lineage (NCBI taxonomy): Eukaryota > Metazoa > Chordata > Actinopteri > Tetraodontiformes > Monacanthidae > Nelusetta > Nelusetta ayraudi. The sequence goes on along the minus strand of NW_027466100.1, from coordinate 777,960 downwards.
ATTGACACTGACCCTCCAGCATCTCATCAACCCCTCACATGAGCCCGGGTACGATGACGATGGGAAGCTCCGACAGGTACAGCACAATTCAGCTACTGCTCTTTTTTTTTGTTTCCATGTTTAATTCTTCAACTAATTCACATGTCACAGCTGACTGAACCTCATTATTACGGTGCTTTGTTACACTGCACACCTCTAAAGTAATGTTTGCGCAATCAACAAATGATTTTGGCGTATGTGCAAGACGGTAATCCCCAGCAAATAAAGGCACACATATCTCGCAAGCACTTCTTTTTTTTTTTTTTGAACAACAGATGCACGGAACCACTCTGTAGGTCCAGAGGGAACTGGGCCTGTGCTGCTGTCCTCTTGGTTTTGGTTCCTTGCCTGCAGCACAACATCTGTAAAGGTCCCATGTGAAAACATCACTATGTCCATGGACAAATAAATAACACTGAGAGCTGAGCTGTATTTTTAGCGCGCACACACAGAGTAGAAGGGTTAAGTTGGGGCAACTGGACATGTTCTCGCAATCTTCTCAAGATCTTCATCTGGACTTCTTCTACAGATCACACACACACACACACACACACACACACACACACACACACACACACACAGGAATAAGATCGTAGAGAAACAAAGGCTATTTTTCCTTGGATTCTCAATTTGTTTTCCAGTTTTAAGGCACAAAAATGCTAACAAGCAGCAAGATCAGATCAGTCAGCATGGCTGATGAAAAACATAACATTGTTATCGATTTATAATGTGCAATGTTGAATGTTTGTTATTTCTATAGCGGTCACTATGTGTGTGAATATGCTTTTGTTTTTGCTTTCTTTCTAGAATCTCTCGCCATGAAGAAAAAATCTGTTCCAAGAGCAAATACACTTGTGAGACAAGTGAAACGAAATTAACTATTAAATTTAATACAATTTGCTATCAGGAAATTAATTTCACTTTGTAGGAGCAAAATAGCCTTGTAACACCAGACAGAAAGGCTGTTTAATATTACCAGCGGCGGTTGTGCGGGAGGCCATTTACTTTAAAAAATAAATAAATAAATAAGACGTTGCGTTTCCCAAGAGGTGTTTGATGAATCAAGTCTGCTCCTTCATCTGGAGGTCAGAAACACCCCTAAGATCACACAATGTTAACATTAATATAAAGGCCAAACAACTTAAAGAGCCCAATAAGACCTCGATATCCCAAGCACAGATCATACATCAAACAGGTCCAGTTGGATCAACACCAGAACTCTACAAAGTCTGCATCAACAACGGGGCCAGAATGAGCACTAAGCCAGATCTTGCACGTAATGAAGCTGCTGCCAACTGACTAAAAGCCGTCAAGTTTAGGTATTAATTAAATGGTGCTTTTATTTTAGCACATTGAAGTTGTTTCTTAGAAGAAGATGAAGAGGAAAATGCATGATGCAAAACAAAATGAACAATCCTTGATCTTAAAAGTCTGCACCACAAAGTACATCGGTGATGGCTCAAGAACACTGGCAGAGTTGCGAAAGACATTGATTTGGATACTATTCCATGTAACCCATTACTTACTTGTATCAATTTTATTTTATTTTTCTACATTGTACTGTGTGGAATCCGAATGTTAAGCCTCTCACCTGACAAATGATGACTATGTTATCTTCTTATGGTACATCTTTTTTACATGTACCATGATTGTCATTTAAAAATGTAAAAAGAAAAATCATAATAAATATATTATTATTATTATTATTATTATTATTATTATTATTATTATTATTATTATTATAATAATAATAATAATAATTAGAAAAAAGTGAGGCTGCAAGGTTGTAGATTTGATTCCGAGTTTCAGCCATGGGGCAGATAATGGTTGTCCGTCTCAGAGAAGATGAAGGGAAGTGAAGGGAAGTGAACAGTAAGTAGGTCAAAAGAGTGTGTGACAGTAGGCCTCCCGGTCAAGGTGCAGCTATAACGCTGTCAGTCAATCTGCCGGAGAGGATGTCTTCTGGGCTGTTGGGCTTTGGCGGCAGCGCCACAGTATCTGCTCTAAATTAGAGTGGCCACTGTCACGAAGAGAATGTTAGTATTAGTGAAATGTTTCCCATATGTCCAACTGAAAGAGACGACCAGGAGGAATCTAGAGGAGGGGGGAAAAAAACATGAAACGATGTGTTGTCCCACAAGGAGATACAGAGGTGGAAAAAAAAAACTTTTGTTGTTTTTTTTTCCATGTTTTTCAACCCCCCCCTTCCCCCTAAAGGGAGAAGCGGCTGAAATGGGTACAAACAACAACCTCTCCCTCAGCTATGGCCACTTGTCTCGTGGGGTGAAAGGCAGAAGGAAAAGAACACCATTATTAGTGGAGAAGAGGATGGTTCGATGGAACTAAGTGGCGGATAAGAGCTCCTTGCCGTTGTACTGTTCAAATCCTCGACAAACTGTGTTTTTCTTGGATGTATTTATTTGCCATTTCCTTGTGGGTAAGGGACAAATAGTGGCTTTAAACCCGCCATTCAAACAATTTCTATTCAGCCTCCAAGACACAACATACATTGTTCAGAAACATTTTGCATGCATTCTTTCATAAGGCTGGTGAACGCATGAATTAGCGGCACTGTGCGTCTTCAACTTTTTGTTTTTGTTGTCCATTGTTGCTGATGTTGTTGTTGCGAGTGTCTTGTTTGACCTCATTGTTTTTATCAGGGCATCTCTCAGTGCAGAGCCGCATCATGCAGAAATGCAGAATATCATTTCATCTTTTCTCCTTGAGCACAATATTCGCAAGAGTCCCCCGGGATTAATCTCAGGAAAAGAGGAGCCTTGTACTCTCCGCAGGAGGATGAATGTTTCTGATTCTAATGGTTTCCAAATTTTAAAAAAACAAAAAAGAAAACAAGGACCCCTGTGCAGACATAAGATAGGTGATAATATATCACCCAATACATGAATATGGGGCTATGTTGAGAACGTGATGGATCTTTGATATTTCAAAGATCTTCACCAGACCATCCAATTTGTAATGGAATGGAGCCAATTTGTTCAATCTAATTCATGCAACATTGCCCCCATTTCCAGATCTTTCTTTTTCATCCCCAAACTCCATCCGAGCAGCCTCACAGATGAATCCTCCGGCTCGCCCCATAAATCTCCATACCAAAGGTGACATAGGCCTCTTTTCACGGCCTCCTGCGAAACTAGTCAGTTTCAACTTCCTGCTCAAACTTTGTTGGACCTCCCACATGTTTAGATGTGAACAAAAACAAGAAAGGAAATCCATGAGAAAAAAAAAGAATACTTCTCAGTACCCTGAGAGAGGTATCAGAGTTTATGACATCACAAGGGGATGCTTTCCAGAAGTGTGACTACGTTTACATGCAGAGCTTAGTCGGACTAAGCTCATAATTCGGTTATCTCGTCTAATCGGACTTCTCTCCTTGTCCCAGTTTGCATGCAGCTAAGAAAATCAAATCATTGAAGGGAGCGCGTGCACCTCCACCGCACTAGGGGGCGATATGAGTCTCTTCAGCGTGTTTAACTTGCGTTTAACCTCTTTTGTCGCACAAGAACAAAACAACTGGAGCACGATACAACACCGGTGTAATGTCCAAACTGTTCTTCAATTTAACGAGTTACAGATGTGATCCGCCACCGTCAGCGGATTGGTCAGAAATTTACAAACGTACACAACATATTACTGCCGATTTTACTGTCGAAGCCCACATCTACCACTACCACAGCGATTATACACTTGTAAGTGAGCGCTACGTACTAATGATATTTTAAAAAAAAGAGGAAATAAAATATCCGCAAATTTGCGTCGAGCTGGGCTTCATTTCACCCAAATTATCACACGTAATATTTGTGTGTATATGTGTGTTCAATATATATATATATATATATATATATATATATATATATATATATATATATATATATATATACATATATATATATATACATATATACATACATATATACATACACATACATATACATATATACATATATACATATATATATATATACATATATATATATGTATATATATATATATATATATATATATATATATATATATATATATATACATATATATATATATATATGTATGTATATATATATATATATATATACATACATATATATATATATATATATATCTGTGTTCAAGCACACAAACTTTCTGGAAAAAAAAAGGACAAAACAGCAACCAAAAGATTTTCTCTTCATGGGGTGAAGGCGGGGTTATACCATCGACAAGTTGCCAGTTGATCACAGCCCCTCATAGAAAGATTGACAACCACACACCTGTGCCAAATTAAGGTCCCAATTCACCTCCTAAGCATGCTATTGGACTGATCCCAGCGATCGAACCCGTGACCTCTTTGCTGTGAGGCAAGTCCACTGTACCTCCATGTCGGTGATTAGAAAATGTAAAAAGGTACATTTGGTGAAACATCTGGACTTTGAACCGTGGGACCTGACACTGAGTATCATCCAATATGAAAATGCAAAGAGTAACGATTTCATTCCAAAAGGGCCTGACATATTCAACTCTGTATCAAAGCCAATCGCTTTAATGAAAACAGGACGTATTTATTTTGCTCTTCTTAATTAGAACTACTGTGAAGTAGAACAAAGACAGGGGGATCCATCAAGGCGTGGGTATTCTACTGTGATTTTCAGAGTTGAACCAAGAGGCACTTTGGCTGCTGAAAACCGCAGGGGCACGGCCGACTTACTGTCGGCTCCGACAAGTATGGAAAAAGCATGAAAGGTAATATTCACCTGATGGCTGATAAAGACAGCGGTGGCTGTGGGGAAGAGACGCAGCCTCGCAGCCTCGCAGCCTCTCACTCTCAGATAACAAGAGCATCAGACCATGGCCTCTGCCACGTCCCACTGGACACGGCAGCTTTTTCAGAATATAGAGGAACAGAATATGAAGAGCCGACTCGAACCGTCCACCGAAGAGCACAGCAAGCCGCTAAACTTTAGCTGTAATTTGATGCACGACGAGACGGTGCCTCAGGAGTGGCAGTTCCCGAGCAAGTTTCTGCTTCAAAATGGCGCGACAAGTGCGTTCGCGCTTTCTTTCTTTCGCCAGCTGTCGTCTCTCTTTCACCACTGCGAGGCAAATTAAGTGTACTGCGGAGGACGCACAGCTGAAACCAGCTTTCGCCCCCGACGTGTAATTTGCGCCACGCCGACATTTGACCGCTTCCTCAAGCCCGTCCGCTTAATGACAGTCATCAGTAAAATTACGGAGCGCCACCGCCCGGCGTGAAACACGTGACCCTGATCTCCCTTGCAATCTGTTTTCCCACACTTCCCCCGAGAGATCTGATAGAAATCCCCGCACGTATTCTTATCGTTGGCTCTGTCGCGTCGTTATTTGAAATGCCAAAACGGTAAATCTAGCAGCGGGGGGGATGCCGAAATATAATTTGCTCCTTTTTCAGAGAGTGTCACCGCTTGTTGCCTGACAAAGAGGAGTGGGTAATAATAAACGAAAAAAAAAAAGAAGAAAAAAACAGTATCTCTACAGGCCTTTTCTGTGTCTACATTTCATTTTGGAGCCCTGCGGTGAAAAGTAGCCGCTGGAAGTGACAGTAGTCGCAGCCGGGGCGAACAATCCAGGTGTCACTCAAGCGGCGACGCTCCGAGCGCCGACTCGTTCGGCCCTGACAAATGAACACAGACGGCTTCAAAGTCGCCCGGCAGAATAAAGCAGTTAAGTCCTAAGCCTATTTTTATCTTTTCCCATTTTCTTTAGGTGGGCCGCGCAGGTCCCAAACCTCTGCACCCTGCCTGGGTGCCCCTCCCCTACCCCACCGCCGCCACCACCCTGTTGTCGTATTCATACTTGAGCGGTTCAAAATTGCCTCTCGGATTGCTTTTCAGAAAATCCCTCAAGAGGACACTGGAGCAAATTCATTTAATTTGCATGTCTATCTCGCCAAAGGACACGACCAAATTGTTGGGGTATTGTAGCCGACATGAGCGACTGAGCACATGCGCGCACGTGTGTGTGTGTGTGTGTGTAAGCTTTTTTTTGTTTGTTTGTTTATTTTCACAGCGGAGCCACCTTGGAGGAAAACAGATGGAGCAGGTATTAGTGCTGGATAAATGACTATATATTGCTCTGTAGGGTACTATTAGGTATATGTAGTACATATTTATATCTGTATATAGCTTTGGCAATACTTATTTAGGCATAAATTGAAATGAGAAGCTTACCATTAAACAGTTTAAACCATTATCAACACAAAAAAGCCTGTTATTTACTGTTTGATTGCAAAGTATCCTGTTAAGTGGAGACATGTTGTCTTTAAATGTGCTTTCTAAATATAATCCTTCACCATGTGTAGGAAACCATGCGAGCAAATCTAGACGTATATAGTTCACAGTTCAGCAATATCCACTTTGGAAAAAAGCTTCATTGTTTCCGAGCTTCCCCCTCAGCCATTGACAAGACGGCCATGAGGAACAAAATAATTTGTACCGTATCTAAAAATATCCGTCTTTCTTAATACCGCAGCCGCACCGGGCTGCCTGATCTCGATGCTGAGCGACAGCGCAATGGAAGATAAAGTTTAAATCAGATCAATCATATGTAGATGTGACATTTAAAACCAACAGAGGGTTCCCACTTACTGGGGGATGAAAGTCATGTTTAAACATTTGACGAGCCTTGTGCGCCAAGACTCAGCGGGTCGTTGTGCGATTCTCGATAACGCACAGCCAGTGATCTTGTGGGCTGTGAGATAAAATGGTCATCTACAGGAGACCGAGTAGATTTGCTGCTTTACAATTGTATCATCAGGAGAAAAATCTAAAAAGAAATGAGGGGAAATTAATTCCTTATCTCCCACTGAAAAACATTTCAAGTTCATTTTGTTAACAACTTATCAGGTTCGACAATATGCACAATTTCCCATCTTTATTTCTCATCTCCCGAAGCAGCCTTGCACGACTCAGAAGAACGTATTTATCCCTCTGTTCACAACCTCCTGCAAAACACTTGCTGCTAAGACCAGATGCTCGGTTGAACCTTCCACGTATTTGAAAAAGGAAGAAAAAACATGCAGACGCAAGTGGGTTTCAGGGAGAGGAGCAGCCAGGCTGCGGGCGTAGAGGGATTTCTGAGGTATCACTGCCCTTTGCGACGACAATTGTCTCAGCAAATACTTTGCGAGAAGGATGAACCCTGCTCATTTTTGAGACGTTCGTTGCTCGCGAGACACACTCGTTAGTGTTGGGACAGTGCGCCACGTATGCATTTGACACTATTGACCTTCACAATTGCAGCGTTAGAGTTTTTACAATCACCAAACCATTTAACTGAATGGATACAGGAATAAAAGAGGCAGAATAATGGTGGCGGACATTTTTTGTTGTGCTTTCGAAAAGGTTTGGCTGCATTAGGGGCAAACAAACATCCGTCCATCCGTCCGTCCATCCATTTTCAATACCCACTTCCTCCTGCACTCTGGGTCGTGGGGAAAACCAACAAATGGAAATTATTTTGTTGTTTTTTGCTTTTGTTAATAAGCCATCTTCCCGAAACGTCCAGTTCTGAGCTGGACGGACCAGTGCATGTGTAGCATGTGGGTAAAATGAACCACACTTGCAAACTGATTCATAGCACTATACAGTAGATCACAAGTGCATGAGGCATCCAAAAACTTTTTTCTTCCAGAATATGTACATGAAGAGGACACAAAAAATCTTCTCATTAGCGAAACAATCGTCAATATCAGAAGATTAGTAAGTTAGTTCACTGTTTTTCTCTTTGTTTGGTATGTAGAACTGCACTGGCCTGAGCTTAAAAGCAGATAAATATTACCTTTAGGATTGTTTATGTATAAGAAATCCACATCAGAAATGTTGCAGTGACTTTACAGAAGCTACCCTTGAAGAGAGTTGAGTCAAACGCAGTTGGTGTGGAGTCCATGTTCCTGCTCTGCCCTGAAACTTTAATCTCTAAACTGCTAAAATGAAAATGTAAATGGCGACAAAGCCTCGGCTACGCCGTCCAGGACATTCGCCCCGCAACCTTTTCTGACCTTTCCCCGACGTTCTTGACAATTAGCTAGAAAATTTGCAAGTTTCAACAGGCCCTGCGGTACTAGCATCTGCGCCCTGCTTTGCATCGCTCTCATGACGCCGACGCCATACGATAACAGCTGGGAGCGACGGCGCCTTATGGCCCCTCGAAAACGAGACTCGGGTCTGTCTATTGTGCTGAGGAGGACTTTATCACGTCGCCGCGTACCGCTTGCCAAAACAGACCAGTCCCGAGTAACAAAGGGAAACTTGCTTTATATTCAGACCCAAACCTCAGCGCTGGCAAGACACTTCAGTGCCCCCAAGCGAACAAATGTTCCAGCGTCTGCCTTTCACAAACCTTTAGATCTCCCCTTGAATGTCAGCAATATTATCCCCCCCCACCCCTCCCACCCCCACCGGTCCCTCATCCGCGCTGAAGGCATGGCCGGTGCGCCTCGCATCAAATCTCCGGATGCCAAGGTGTCGGCGATGTATCCTGCCACTGAAACGCCAAAGCGGCAGAGAAAAACATTGGAGGCGATCGATGGTGTGAGAAAGCAAATATCAGACTCGACCGTGGGGCAGCGGCTCAAAGTGGCCGACAGAAATCATTCTGCCTCGACAAGCCCGGCAAGCCAAATGCTGATGAGCTTGTTAGGAAAGGTCTCGCCACTTGGGATATTCAAAGTGTCAGCCGTCGACGGCGTGCGCGGTCGGCCAAAAGAGGCACATTTGGAGGCGCCAAGTTGCACCGCTGAACTTGTCAATATCGTCATTATCAGATATTGCAGCAGTCCGTTGTTTGTCCTTTTACATTTGCAGGGTATTTCCCAAATTTGACAAAAGATAAAAATAAATCAAGCAGCCTCTTCTTTTTTTAAAAAAAAAAGAAAAAAAACACCTTGTTTATGGAGCTCAATGATTTTTTTTTACCCTTGTAGAAATTTTCAAAAGACTAAAAAATGTTTTCTTTTTGCAAAAAAGGCAATTTAATATACAACATCTTCAGTTATTTAACTCTTTATAGGACACTTAATTAAATAAACAGGTATTAAATGTACGTGTGTATGTGAAATGATAAGAGAATAATAAAAACTCTTAGACTATTTTCTTGGAAATCAAGACAACATCAGTGACAAAGACAGTCCACGATGGACTATAACAACAACTTCAGCGAGTCACTGCAAGTCAACAGCAGCTGGTAGGTTATATTTATTATTATATTACTATGTGTAATAACATGCCTCTGGAAATGGCCAGTTATGGGTCTGTGGGGATGGTGAGGACAGCGTGTGGAGACATATTCTGGCTATCGCGTTATATTAAGGTTTAATAATAATCTATCGATCGGCAAGACTTTAGTGATTTTCTTTCAATTCAACAGAATGATGTCTGAGGAGAAAAACAACCACTGCAGATTACTTTTCTGTTTATCCGAATGTTTTTTTTCATTTCTCCCAGGACGACTTTGGTGTTGGAGCTTCAACTCGTGGGAACGAGTGCATCCCTGCTCACCTGATATTTAACTTCAGCAGTCTTAAGAACCAAACCCATCGATTTTCACTTTTCCTCTGTTTAGCCTTTTCTCCCAACCCCCAAGTGTTTCCCATTGCCCCCCTGCAACCGAATGTGCGCGCATGTGTGTATGCATGTGTATGTACGTGTGCCCGCGCGTGTGTGGGTGTGTTTGTGATAGAGAGAGAGAGAGAGAGAGAGAGAGAGCGCGCGAGAGTGCGTGTGTGCATGTGGGCAGGGCTCCCGGCAACAAAACACTGTGGCGGCACCCTAAACCTGCCGCTGATTATATTATCAACTGCTGCTTAGAGACACCGAAATTCAGCTGTTATACCGACGATTAGTGACTAAGTCCTCCCTCGGCCACTCCGCATCTTTTCCTCCATCTCTCCTGCCACACTAACAGGATTAGACCCATTCTGATTTGACATATTGGAGAGGTAGGGCCTGAGCAAACAGAGACTGGCGCTCTGGGGAGAATCCAGGTGAGGGGGCGGAGGGGCAGCTATTGGATTTTCACTTTGTCTCCCCCGAACATTTCTCTGACTGAATTTAAAGAAAAGCTTGTGCTTGTGCTGTTTCACCAATTAGTGTAAGATAGCTAATTCTCTCATCTTTGGATTTTTGTTTGTTTGCTTGACTACACGCTCTATGAGACATTGGCGGACGTTGTGTCAGGGTTACTGAGCTACTTCCACTTCATATTATTTATCATCAAGTATCCTGCCACTTATCCCAGACTCTCTCCCATCCGACCTATCAAACCCAGCCCTGTCCCCGACCTCCGTCTTCACATGTCACACCATCGCATTTCATCTCGCCGGCTCATCCAAAATACTCTTTTATTAAATTCCTTAGCCAGTCTGAAGGTCTTTACACACTTCACCAAGCACATTTCAGATGCTTGGTGAAGGTTACAGACTCAATGTGTTTCATCGTAATATTTTTTATTTCTGCACAAATTACAATAAATTATGGGGGTTGTTTGGGTTTTTGTATGTCTCTATTTTGAAAATCTATAAGATTTTTTTAGATGGAATTGAGGAGGGGAATACTACACATGCACACACGAGACGGGGTCTTTGTCTTCTTGATGAGAAAACTTGAGGTGCTCACAGACATTTGTGCAGCCCACGCAACCATCGGTTTATGGAGGAGTACTTCCAACACTGCGGACCCATGATCAGCTGCAGTGTGGAGGAAAGGTTCACTGGAATGCGGCAGCGGCGCACAATTTGACGAAGTTCACACTTGGGTTCAGGCATAGTGAGATTCAGCTGTGACAAAAGACTGTTGCATGCACGCAACTGTACAGAAGGTCCGTGTTACTGCAGGTTTAAATGGATACAAGCCGCAGCATCGTCCGGGGTGTGTTGTGACAATGTCGTTTTCTTAGCTTTTCTGCAACAGCAGTTCATAAATGCAAATCAAGAGCTTCTTAGTTATCATAGCAGAAGAAACTAACTATACTGACTGATACGACTGTGGACTGATGAACCTAACAAAATGACCGACTGGCTGGTGAAGCTTTACCGGTCTGATGGATTAGTAGCCTCCTCTGCCGCACTGCACTGCGGATGGAAGGAAAGGAAAACAGGTTTCCTCGTCCCTCAGTTCATTTTCATTGCCCTTGAGGGTTTTTTTTTTTTTAATACAACATTCTGTATTAACCTTTCAAATATTCATCTGGACAGATCAAATATACGTCAGAAATCAGAAAGAGTGAAAAAAAAAAAAAAAAAAATGACTGCAAAATTCACAGAAACTGTCTATTATACATGGCATCAGAAGATCCATGTTGGATTCAAATGAATACCAAGTTTACCAACAGGTTATTACTATGTTGGTACTTTATCACTCCAAGGCACTAATGTGGAGACAGATGTGTGTGTGCATGACAGGCCTGCCTGGCTGCCTTCTTTCAACAGAGGTCAATAAGGACCCAACAGTTTATGAATGACATTGTCTTATGCAGCAGTTGTGCACTGCACATAATAGCCAGACAGTCAATAATGCATGAGGGCAGAAACTCACCCACAAGGTTTTGCAATTAAAGCATTTACTGAAGGCATCGAGTGAAGCCGCCTTGAGCAAAACTTGATTTAAAGTGCAAAAGGTTTGCAGTTTGGTTCACTGAGGTGGAGGACCAAAGTTTGTCGACATGCTAAAGGGTTTTCATATTGATGCTGAGCTGTTTAGGTAAGATTTTGATCAATCAAAATATGTTTCAGTAACATCACAATATCCATTGCAGCAAACAAAAATATATATATATATATTTTTTTTTATTATTATTTCATTAGACTGCATCCGGTTCAAGTGTTGTATTTTACGCCATTATATTGTGCCAATTCTATTCAGCATAGCAGGGTTTGAGAAAACATAGTAAATAATAATAACATAATCAACAGAGTTCAGTCAGGATTTAAAGCGGCTGGTGCAGGAATGTGATATTCAGTGTGATGGCTGTGTGGGTTGACCTTTTCAGACAGGTCAAGAGCCACTGGAGAGAGCCACATTTATACGGCGGCCAAGCAGATGGTGGAGTCAGCCAGACAGGACACATCTCACACGTTCCTCCAGCCGAAAGGAGAGTGATGGAGACAACATGTGGCGCTGCCACCTGCTTTGGAGTGCTGCATAATTAAAGCATGTTTGTAAAAAAAATAAAAAGAGAGAGAGAGAGAAGGGGCGAGGGAAGGGGGGGGGGGGCGAAAAGACTCACACCCGTCACGGTGACTCACTTTCCCAGCATCCCTCGGTGAGACAACTCATCACGAAGTGCCAAAAGCAGCTTCGATGGCCTCCTCTCTTTCTAACCGTTATCTTCGCTCACATTCAATCTGCACTTTATTTCTTTTCAATTTCTGCCACAAATCTCTCCGCCTGCCCGTACACACCCTGCAAATCCTCCAGGGCATCTGGCAAAAGCGAGCGAGAAGAAGTCTGAAGATCAGTTTTTTTTTTGTGGGGTTTTTTTTTTTTCTTTCTTTTCCTTGCGCTGCCTGAAAAACGCACAGCGTGAATCAGATGTGCATGGGACGATCACAGGGCGAGATATTGATTGCTTGCTCGCTCCTGCTTGACGTATGCCCACCTCAAGTTAGCAGTGATTCACAATATCTCACACACATACACACACACACACACAAAAGCTCTCGACGGTTATTTATTGCAGCCGCTTTTCCAACCACCATTCAGAAGTACCAGTGTGTGCGTAATGGTCTGGAATTTAGCCCAAAGTAGCACAGTCTGCAACTTTAAGTTTTGTCCTAATAGTCGTAATTGCGCCGGTGTGCTGAGCCAACGCACACAGTGAAGCCTTTGGGACGAGAGTGCGATGACAAGTCACAGTGGGTGTGTGAGAATAGGAGATGTTTACCTGTGATGCACTGGG
>NW_027466100.1:692500-760000 GCF_046127955.1 Nelusetta ayraudi | reverse complement strand
CACCGCTACCTTACTGCTAATCCCGAGCGTACACGTCTGCAGGAGAGCACGCCGCTCTCCTGAAAGGAGTTTGAAAGGAGCAGCTGGGCGACGAGCTGAGCCACCCCCCGACCCCCCGGGCTGCCGAGCGGAGGTGACGTGGGCACGGCGGGTCAGAAAGCATCACCGGCTCAGGCGAGGGGGGAGGTTGAGGTTGAGGGTGCCGGCGGAGGAGACGTGTTTAGTGGGCGGGGCCGGGCACATGTGCACCATTTCGAAGGAGCGGACGGAGCTGCGCCAGCCCCATATCCATGGCAACCGTCTCCGGACCAACTCAATTCCTCGCTGAGGCCTTTTTGTTTCTCGGGAGAAGGTGGATAAAGGAGGGGAAAGCAAAAGGAGCCGAGGACGGGCGATGAGAGCGGAGGTTGCTGACGCCCGTCCTGTGTCAGCTGCCCCTCGAACAAAAAAAAGTTTTGTTTTTTTTTTTTCCCTCACCGCAAATATCAATGGACATTTGTCCGACTGCTTAGACACCAAATAACAGTCCTGCCATGTGAGCGCGAGCTCTCCGGGACTCCTGATGCTGGGACTAAATGGCACCCTGAGGCTGGGATGCTAATGAGCTCAGACCATTACGCCAATTATTTTAACTTAGATCAGGACTTGGCTGCGACTGCGCAGGGGGAACGAGAACCCACCGCTAGCCTAATTGCCGGCTTGGGAAAAGGAGATGAGCACAACAAAGGGGTTTTGAGGCAGAGCTGGGAAGAGTCCGCGGCTGAACTCCGGTCACATTCCATCAGGTTGTTGAGCGCCGGGCCAAACTGTCACACACACAGGAAGTCAACACTGCGGCGGGGCTATTGTGGAAATGGCCATGTGTTAAGTCCTTGAAGGAAGACGTGGAATTATTGTAAATACCATCCCAAAAGTCACAGACACGTTGCCACTTTCATGTGTGTCATTTTCAAGCAAAGGTAAGAAATGAAGTACAGGCAATTAGCTACTTTAAATAACTACATCCATTCATTTTAATGACCGCTTTTAATCATTTCGTAATTCCAACTCCTGCCTTTTCATCGAGTCTGCATTGTTATCACAAGCTCATTAGTTCATTTCAACGCACACTGAGTGCATGCTCTTCCAACCCGGAGACGAACTGCAAATGGACTGAACAAAGCAAAAGCGGGGGGAAAAAAACACATCAAGGTGTGGATATAAAAATAAGTGAAAAGGTGCAGCAAAGACATCTTAAGGGAGTTTTTTTTACAACCCGGCCTGCTGATTGGAAGTGTGAGTCATACTTTGCTAACAACTAATCATTTTGGTGCGATTAGTTTTTATGGGTGATTTCTCAGGTCTTTGTTTAATTTACATAGCAAATTTCCTTTCAGATTTAATCATTTCATCTTAATATTGCTCATGGCATGTCATCCAAGTGGATGGGGGTCATGGCAGTCCAATTTGACTATGGCGCGTGAATGGCACCATTCCAAATTACATACTGTATCTATATTTATTAATATATAGATACATTCAGGTATATCTTGTAAGTAGTGTAAATTTGGATCTCACAAGACATAACAAGATAAAACAAAATGACAAACTAGTAAAGCTAGACTTTTCAGTTTTTTTGGACAAGAAAGAAAAGAAGCATGCAACGTGGTGACATGTTTGTTTGTTTTTAACTTGTGCTAATTTTTATGCTAGTGCTCTTTGTTTAGCCTGCCTTATGTGTGCTCTAGTATGCTTACATGGTTTAAAAAACATGGGCCTGTCAAAGTTAGGGTGATATTCCAGTTTTGAGCAAACTGCACCTTTAACTCTTGCACTAGTCAGGAGGGAGGAGAGAAAAACCTTTCCCTCCTTTTTCTAAAAAAACATTGCAGCATCCACGCTGCGGGAGCCATTTTTTTACAGTCCCGCCATGGGGTGGTTTCATGTGTCAAGTATCATCCCTCACATCAGTAGAAAGTACTGTGCTGTTACAAAATGGATCTGCTGCTGATAGCAAACATTTCTTAACAGCCTCTGTTGAACGTGACCGACAGAGGGCTCATCCTATCACGCAGCAATGTTATTTTCAATGAGTCTCTTTCATTCCAAAATGCTGCCTCTCCTTAATTTTATCATTTTAAATATTTATGACATCCTGATTTTATTCATCATAATTTACCAATAGTCTGTCAAGCTCACAGTCAACATGTGTTTGGTGTATGGTGTGACTCCAACTGACTGACTGACAACAAGCTTATACATCAGACGCACTTTTCCAACTGTCTACTCTAACCCACCGTGCTTCTTTTCACTGCTCCGGTCACTGCACCTTCCAGTTCCCTCTGCTGAAACAGCTTAATGATTTAATGGTGTCCATTATTAGTCCTTATTTCCGTTTTCCTTTTTTATGTTTGGCTCCATAAAAAAAAAAAAGCAGCTCATGCTGGACTCACAGATTTTTAGAAAGTCTGCAGTGTGAGCAGGATTAAGTATCAGCAAAACAAATCCTGCCGATATTATTTCCTGCTGCTTATAGACACAGAGATAAGTTCACACAGAGAACGCCTGAAAGTGTGGGAGAAAAACATCTCACAGCACGATCCAACTCGCTAATTGTGTTTTTTATCAGCAGCGCGGCAGTGCGCAGAAATCACAAGAGCAACAGCAACTTCAAAATTTAAGCTCCAAAATTTGGCACCTGATCTTTAGTGCATATTTTTGCATCTAATTATTAACAGAGAAAAAAACTTCAGGAGGACAATTTTGGAATAAATGCCCTGTTCAACGTATTGGAGACACAAAAGTGAAAAAGCAACACTGGTTTACGAACGATACTGCTTCCACTGAAGGTGAGAACCCAACGCTACAAAGGCAAGCAAGTTACCTGACTGCAGGAAAAACAACACAACCTGCAGTAAAAGCAGCTTGACTGAGTAATTAATGGAATGTGTTAATACAAAACAAACAGATCCTCTGAATAACAAATGTTACATGTGCAATTGTCACATTTTAAAAATTAAAATGGACTTAGGAAGGGGAAAAAAACCTACACAACAGCAAAAGGGCCAGCAGCAACATTATGACATAATATGGCGTGACACTTAGAAGTACATTCAATTGGAAAAAAAGTAATAATAATAATAACAATAATAATAATAATAATAATAATAATTACATATACATATATATATACATACATATATATATATATACATATATACATATAGACTTTTCCTATTTTTCTGATCATTTTGAAATACATTCTTGTAGTACATGTTTTGGTCTCCTAGGACTTGGCACTTACCTGTGTCTTTGAAGTGAGTTTTAATATTCTGACATCTGAACTGAACATAAATCACCTCACACTGACCTACTGCTGTAAAACATTACTTCCGGTAATATTGAAGAAGAAGAAAACACAATATTTAAACAAGCTGACAGAATGAGAAGTAAAGATGTCTTAGCGATTTGATTGTTGTGTCAGTAACTATTTTTGAAATTCAAAATCAAGCTGCAACAGGATGATGATTAGAATTCAGAGTCTAGAATTACCGGACAACGCGATCTTGGGCAACTAGTTTTAAAAGCATAACATCGCCATCTAGTGGGCGATCACGTTAACAGCCTTCCTAGAAAGAGAGTTGGCGTTGTAGTGAGGAAGCTTTGTGAAATGTTTTACCTCATTTGGGTCGTCATAAAATACACCGATGCATGGAAGCTTTGGTCCAATGTTGTGGGACTCTCTAAAAAGTTGGCCACAGTTTCTGTACAGTCCCTGTCTGAACTTGTAGGCGAAGGTGATCTTCTTTATTGGAGGAGAGCCGGTCAATACGTTGATGTGTGCTATCAGTCCCGAATATAGCATGTAGGCAGCTGTTGCTGTGACCAGGCTCAACAACAAGCTAATAGCTACACACACACTGAGCCACTCTGACATTTTTGGCCTATTGTGCGCATGTAGCGCAAACGAGCAACACTACCCTCTCTCTCGGAGCTGTTGGCAATCGTCATTCAAGTACATTAATGCCGTCAGACAGAACTGAAATTAGATGAGTGGAAACCATGTATTTGTCAGACCCGTTACACCAACGCGGGTACAGGACAAGGTTCACGCTGTGCGCTACTTCCTGGAACGTGCCATTGTCCTTTCAAACAGGGGTAGATTGCTTTCCGAGTTCTAAACCTTCCCGACGCCAAATTCTTTATATTTTGTTACTCTTGAACATAGTGTAGTGTAGTGTAGGTCGATATTGTTATTTTTAAGTATGTTACATATGGTACATTATCACGTTATGTTGGCGTTTGCTCATTGAACAATTTATTGTTAGTGACTTAAACAAAAAAAAAAAATGTGTTAAGTCGCATGTGACAGTCACGGTTACGTTGCATTATTTGGACTGCTTTCCCACTTCATATCGGCACTTCCTGAATTAAAAAAAAAAAAAAAAAATCACATCGGGGGAAAGTACCTAAGTTATATCTTAGACCCGCCCCATTGATGACGCAAGCTTGACTTATGTTTGACTTGTTGGCGACGTCGTTTAACCTAATCTAACATAAGGGGCTGTTTGTTTCCCTCAGGTTCAACATTCCGTCCGGCGAAGCAATGGCTGGGAGAGTGAAGAAGTTCTACGACCTGACGGCCAAGCTGTTGTCTGGAGAAACGTTCAGTTTCTCCGCGCTAAAAGGGAAAGTGGTGCTGATTGAAAATGTGGCGTCTCTCTGAGGAACAACAACCAGGGACTACACTCAGATGAACGAGCTCCACAGTCGCTACACAGACAAGGGGCTCGTTATCCTGGGTGTGCCCTGCAATCAGTTTGGACACCAGGTAAGCCATGTGGTAGGCCATTATACACACCCGTGTTTTTCACACGGGGGTGTTGTCTTCAGGGAGGTGAACTCTAGTTCTGAACGCATCCAAATGCGTTGTTTTTGTTTGTTTTTTTCTTGAATATTCCACTGTAAAAGCTATTACATTTGAAGCATATTGTGTGTGTGTTTTTTTTTTTCTAAGAAGTTATATTTCTTGTGCATCAAATGGCCAGTTCACTCAAAAGTAAATTTTAGCCAACTAAAGCGTAATTACTATCTTCTTGATGACAGAAGTATCTGTGTACTCCAACATAAGAAAACAACATAGATTTAAAAGATCTTAACAATCCTCCTTTCTGCCCTACACAGAAACTAACCAAACCAAACAGCCTGTTGGTTTTTGTTTTTTTTTAATTCAGCGCTGAGTGTGGCTAGTTTTAGTTGAATGCAAATAAACCTGAGTTTGGTAAACCAACTTCCTGTATTTGCATGATGCACATGAATGCAGCTCATAGCTATGAGGCCTCAATAGGCATCTTTTGGGTGGAAATGTTTTTCCCCAGCAAAACTGAACTTTTTATGTGGATTGGGGCTTCCATCTATCTCTAGGTATCTCTTTAAATTCCCTTCAGTACTTAACAATTGAAGTTGAGTTGTAGTAATAATGTTTTAGAGGTTCAAAAGAAACAAAAAGGGCTAATTTCAGTGAGGAATTCTGCTTCTGTGATTAACAGGAACTGTTGGGCTGGGGTTGGTGGAGTGAAATTAAACATTCCCACATCCCCTTGCCTAAAATCCGTTTCTCATTGTGCAAGCTATCAACTGAATCAAACACATTCTCATTAACTGGTGAACAATCACATTCCTGAGTCATTCGCCGCTAATGTTTAATATTTATATATCCTTATTATAGGAGAACTGCAAGAATGACGAAATCCTAACATCACTGAAATATGTCCGCCCAGGGAATGGCTTTGAACCAAAGTTTCATCTCCTCGAGAAAGTGGACGTGAATGGAAAAGATGCCCATCCTTTGTTCAAGTATCTGAAAGAAAAGCTCCCGTTCCCTTGTGATGACCCCATGGCCCTCATGTCAGATCCAAAATTTATTATTTGGAGTCCTTTGATGAGAAACGACGTGTCCTGGAACTTTGAGAAGTTCCTGGTCAGTCCTGAGGGTGAGCCCTACAAGCGCTATAGCAGAAGATTCCTTACCAGCGACATAGAGGCAGATATTAAAGAGCTTCTTAAAAATGTCAAGTAAACTGCTTAACAACATGCGCTCATTGGCTGTAAAAGTATCAGTTACGACCAGCTTTGTGTCAGATTTATCAGTCTCTTACAGTGGTATTATATCTGGTCAGAAACTTTTACAGTTCAGATACCGTCCCGCACTCTGTTTGGTATGTGTCCAACGCTCGGGCTCTACAGCCTTTTTACGGAATGAAGATACTCTTTGAAACCTTTCAGCGAGGGGAGTTTCTGATGAAATGTAAAAGACTGACGCTGCCCTTGCGTGTAACTCGTATCAGGTCTCGCTAATGTGGACATTATGAAATAAAAATTCAATGTCAAATAAGTGTTTATTTGTGTCCACGGTATTTGAAACACTTTCACATGAACCATTCCTACTTATTAGACGCATCGGCTAAATGTTGCAACCAAAAATGATTCAACTACGTTTTTTGTTTAACTAAACATTCCTTACAACTTAGCGTAACTTTACAAAATATGACTAAAATTATATGATTACAACTTCCTACGTATTGGTGAATACAAATTAAAATGTTTGATTTGATGAATGCATCAAATCGAGACAAGCAAGTTCATTTTTTGTCATAATTTTACAAAAGACAACTGAGGGATATGGATATATCACTAAAATCATTTATTACAGCTTCCTACATACTGGTAAATACAAATTAATGTTTGATTTGATAAATGCATCGAATCGAGACAAGTGAGTCCCTGTGTCGCTTAACATGACCCATAAAGGATGCAGCCTGTGACTGAATAGTCTCTTCCTGGTTACATTGAATTCGACGCTCGCCTGCCATTTCCAACATGGCTGGTCAGGAAGATCCAGTGCAAAGGGAGATTCACCAAGACTGGGCGAATCGGGAGTACATTGAAGTGATTACGAGCAGTATCAAAAAAATTGCCGACTTCCTCAACTCATTCGGTAAGCATTTAAGATAGAATTTAACCAAGAAGACATTAATCTCCCGTAGAGCCCCCTTGTATCAGCTCATGCTAGCTAGCTCCGCTAGCTCTCTGGCTTGATGTTGATGCTTTATATTGCCACTCCCAGTTAGCTGTTAGCTTTGTTTTTACTTGGTGAGCACAAGTGCCGGGAATAACTGTTTTGTTTGTCATCTTAGTTTATTAGTCGAAACAGTGCAAAATATAGAACGAAATATCTTTGCAGTTGTTTATGTGGTGGCTAACGGCTATTTCAAATGCTACCCTGTCAGCTGCCATTTAACTCCGTGTTATGCTAGCATGAGCAGCAAAATCGACTCAACCCACATACGGCCACCTGTGACAGTAAATGTGTTCGTCGTGTATTAATTTCAGAGGCTATAGTTGATTACACTGATGAAAGTGATCGTGATGAAACTGTGGACGGTCATGGTATCTGTGTTAAAACATTTGTGTCATCCACAGACATGTCTTGTCGATCCCGCTTGGCCACTCTCAATGAGAAGCTGACGGCATTGGAGAGGCGAATTGAATACATAGAGGCCAGAGTAAGTATACTGATGTTTAATTAATTCATATAATTGATTTGGGGATTTGCAAATGTAGATCTGATTTTTAAATGCTCTCTTCGCAGGTGACAAAAGGAGAGACCTTAACCTAGACCTAATGATGAAGATTGAAAACATCCCACAGCTACCAGCCCACCCTCCCATCCTGACTTGTTGGACCAGTGTTATGGATTCCACCTTCCTGTTTGGGACCATGTGGACCATTTTTATATTCTATGTCTTGATTTTGTGTTTTATGCCATGACACCTTTGTATAGATATTGTTTGGCGGCCTTGATGGCAGAGACATGATCTTTTACAAAACCCAAACAACCCCCTTAATTTTAGTTTAACATTGGTGAATCTCAAATATAATTCTGTGCCTGCTCAGCCCTGCCGGCTGTCAGTGCTTTATGCAGTGTCATTACCACATTATAGACATAAAAGGGGGACATTGTGATGTGCCAAGTTTCAAAATTAATTGTATACGTCATCTCGACTAAGGCCTGCTTGTACAGTGAAATGTTTGGTGATGTTCCCTGATTTAAATAATGTAATAAAAGAATAACACCAAAAAGTGGGTTTTATTTATTTTTTTCTTAATTTTTCAGATCCAAAAATAGTTTATATCATCACACTTCTGTTGATGCAATAGGGATAGCCTTTAGACTGCATGATTTTAGAGATTAAAGTCAAGAACTAATATTACCTTTAGTTCTTTAAAATAAAAGGCGGTGTCTGTCTGTGGTCTATCTTCTGGGTCGGTTCGAAATGAAGTATAACTGGAAGACGCAGGAATGCAACACTTCGAAAGCCCGCTGCACTTGAATTTCCAGAGAGACGATGGTTTTGAAAACCGCAGCTCTGTATGTTATAGATGTGTCATAAATTACAGGCTGAGCCGAATTCTAACTTCGCTGAAGGGTGGTAAAACGACGTACAAACAAAACTCAGTAGTTTCGTTTCCTCTGTCCTGACGATGCGTTCAACTTGCAGACAGCTCCGACAAACTGCAATCTCAGTTAACAACAACTACGCACCAAAATCAGTCTTGTGTCGTAACAACCGGATATGTAAGCTTAAGAGTCTCCTATGAAGTTCGAGTCAATATTTCAATTTTTATTATTTTTTTAATTCGCCTGCGCGACAAAGTGGGTGTAAAAATTACATCTCCCACAATGCACCGCTCCTCACCGCAAAGCATTTTGGGACAGAGACGACGTCGTCGTTTTCACCGAAAAGCTATCTGGCTGTGTAATGAAATTTGCTTGCCGACGCTTACCAAATTTGACATTGAAAACGTATCTGTGGAACGTTTCGTTGCAAAGTTAACAATCCTGGTAAGTTTTTTTTTTTTTTTTTTATGTTTTCGGCTTCAAACAGAAACGATTTGGCATCGTCGACTTCGCGTAGTCGTTTTCAACGTTATGGCCGCCGCAAAAAAAAAAGAAAAAGCCTGACTCCATGTCGTGAGCTCCCTGGTCACTTTGTTGCAATTGGTTGTGTGACTCCTTACTCCAGAATATGCAGTTATATGTGGCGAAAGCGCACTATTGATATGCAAGTTAAAAAGCAGTTGTCTTTATTTGCAGGCCTCGCGCGGGCAGTTGGCAGAAATGGGTGCCGATAAAAGGTGGGTAACGTTTCACGACGGCGCGAAATTTAGTATAAAAATGCGTCAGTAGTGGGGTTTGTCAGCGCAGTCACTTATTTGTAGGCTGTTTGCATATGTACGCGAGTATCAAAAGTATATCTC
Organism: Nelusetta ayraudi; assembly: GCF_046127955.1. NCBI lineage: Eukaryota > Metazoa > Chordata > Actinopteri > Tetraodontiformes > Monacanthidae > Nelusetta > Nelusetta ayraudi. The sequence continues at coordinate 750,700 of NW_027466100.1, read as the reverse complement.
TTCGTTTTGCTCATATCGCCATATGTTACCAATCACGCCCGCCCCACTCCGCCCCACTCAGAAAATGCAGACAAGCGACCGAATAGTGCACAAGCCGCGGCGCTCACGAAAACTAGTTGACGAAAATGTGTTTTCTGCCCGTTGGGCAGGATCAGCCGCACGGAACGAAGCGGGAGGTACGGGTCCGACCAATCCCGTGACGATTCCGACTGGCGTGACAGACGAGAGAGAGACCAAGAGCGAGATAACATGCGCCGCTGGGGCGACGAGCGACGAAATGATCGATTTGACGATCGTAGAGGATCCAGAGACAGCCCAGAGGTAGGTTCCCCCACCCCTGCACGACACCGGATAGAGTGAAAATGAAATACAGAAGTAAATAATGTGCTGAATGTTTCCATTAACTAGCAACAAAGGGAGAGGAAGCGACGAAACAGTGACCGGTCAGAAGATGGGTACCACTCCGATGGCGACTACCCAGACCAGGACTACAGAAGGGAAGCTGGGGAGGACAAGAAGAGTAAGACCATCATGCTCTGGGGTCTGTCTCCTCACATCACAGAGGAAGATGTAAGTCTCTCGCATTTCTTTCACTTTTCCACACGCTTCACCTTAAAGAAAAACTCTTAACACGTAAATGTGCGTTTTTATTTGATTATTTTTTTCCAGATCCGTTTTGCCATCGACCACCTGGAGGGGCCACAGCCCATTGATGTCAGGCTGATGAAAAAGAAAACAGGTGAGAGCCTGGCGTAAGAAAGACCCTGTCCTCCCTCCAGTCTTTGACCATAGGGCAAACCTGCTTCCATTCAGACCCATATTTCCATAGCAACTAAGCTATTTTCTAAAAAAATGTACACGTCTATTTAAGAATTTTCATTCCAGTCAACTGTGGATTTTCTCTGAGGTAAGTAAGAGCTGAAAAAAAAAAATGATTAGCAGACAATCCTGTTTTGTTTTTTTTTCTCCCTTTTTTTTCAAATTAGTCTGACTTGCAGCTGGATTTCTTGCTATGGTAAAACTCTTTAAGGAGTGGCCTAGTGTACCAAACAGGCCCTGGGTCGTGAAGCAGTTTGTGGAAGACTTTGAATATTATGCCCATGGACGCTTAACTAACACGCCTCCCGTCTATATTTGAATGCTGTCTCTAGGTATAAGCCGTGGTTTCGCCTTCGTGGACTTTTATCACTTGCAAGATGCTACCCGATGGATGGAGACCAATCAGGTTGCTTCACAATCGCCAAGTCTAGTTTTAATCTTGGGGATCTGAAAGAAGGAAAGAAAAAGAAAAAAAAATCCCAAATGGCAACCAAAGTTTTGTGGAGACTGTTGGAAAAAAAAAAAGGAAAAACCTATGGAGTTTATGAACTGACACAAAAGCAATGAGTTCTCTGTCAATAGTGATTGCTGTCCTCTGAGAGCGATTGCTATAATGTGGAGGATATCTTATTGTTTATGTCATTGAAATTCAAACAGTCGCACCATCTCCCCAAGAAATTAGCTTGAAGGGTAATGAAATTCTCTTTACCTTGATGATACAGGAACTGATAGGGTTATGTTAGGGTTGAAAGCTCAGACTTTATTTTAAGCCTATGCCTCAGAGTGTGGGAATTACATAATCCTCCCCTGCCTCCCTTGCCTCTTTTTTTTCTTTTCTTTTTTTTTTTTGGTTTTAAGCAGTCAGGAATCTCTTTAGGGCACATTTATACACTCTGCTCCAGCTCAGCCTGGACGCTCGGGTCCCAAACACATAAAGAACCTTCCATACATCATGCTCACATATGTGCCTGTCCTGTCTGTAACACAAAGGCTATCTGTTGGGGGTCCCATTCCCCATCTCTCCCTTCCAACACTGCTTGCTCTGATTATGAGTGAACGACCACCAGGGGCACTTGTCTGATTTGTCCCGTCTTCTTTCAGAAGCGCCTGACCATCCAAGGCAAAAGCGTGGACATGCACTACAGCAACTCCAGGAACAAGTATGAAGACTGGCTGTGCAACACTGTAAGTGATTTCTCATTCTCGCGTCCATGACCCCCAAATTGAAACAGTGCCACCTCGCGCAACACCTCACACACTTCCAAGTGCATTGGCATATGACATGCAACTATCGCAGTCCTCTTTCCTAGTTTTTTTTGGCAACACTTATATTTGTAGTGGTAACGGTTAAGTTGTGTCTCAGGTAAGTATGGTTTGCCTCAGCACTGTCTATAGCGTTTTCTGAGGCAACACTTGTGCAGGCCTTTAGCAGGTATGCTTTAAAAACAATTTGAACGGTTACTTTCAGTGTGGCCTGTACAATTTCCGGAGGAGGCTGAAGTGCTTCAGGTGTGGGGCAGCCAAAGCTGGTAAGTAGTTAAATCAACCAAAGGCCACTGACTGCTGACATCCAGGCGGTGTGGGCCCCACAATGCTGGGATGCAACACAAACTTGTGTTGTAGTCATTCCGTCAAATGTGAACCAAGTGCATGGATAGAAGAATAAGAAGGGGGGAAAAGCATCTTTTGATCCTGACGTCACGTGAAGTCAGTGACAGAGGCCGTATGGAAATTATTAAAATAAAACTTTTAAAAAAAAAAATTCCATCACTTGTCACATGTGTAGCATTTGCCTTTCATTAGCACACCCTTTCTTTGACCGAAAGAACATTTCTTAAAGTGGAACTCGATCTACCTTCTTTTCACCCGGCTTCTCTTGTGCCAGCAGAGGGCGAGTCGAGCAGCAACCCCGGATTGTCTGACACCCAGGCCGGCGGAGAGTTCTGTGGCGACAGTAAGGACTCCTCTCCCGTCGATGCAAATCCTCACATGCCAGCACTGCCCTCTGACACGTCCTCTCTCCTCCCCCCACAGCAATCATTCTGAGAAATATTGCTCCGCTGACCACCATTGAAGCCATAATGACGGCCCTGGCGCCATACGCTAACCTTTCAGCGAGCAACATCCGCCTTATTAAGGACAAGCAGACGGGCCAGAACAGAGGCTTTGCCTTTGTGCAGCTCTCCTCGCCTCTGGTAATGCATTATGGAACATACAGCATGTTGATACTGATGTCAGATTGCACCCCAACTTTTTTTTTTTTTTTTCATTGACTTTTTAAAAAATATATTTATTTATGTATTTATTTATCTAAAGTTAAATGTTTTTATGTTATGTTTTTATTTAAATTTAAATGTATTTTCTTTTAATCTGTTTGGGTTTTTCTTCGTGACCCCTCCCCCATCCTGGCTGCATAGCACTTAAAGTTAAAATGGATTTCCTTTCACAGGAGGCTTCCCAGCTGCTCACCATCTTACAGGGACTGCAGCCTCCTCTCAAACTAGATGGAAAAACAATTGGAGTGGATTACGCCAAGAGTGCCAGGAAGTAAGTACGCCGTTGACTGTGTGCTGAGCTCCAGAGTGTGCTGGGTCAACACAATCTGTCTCGTGTGTTGCACAGGCCTTGTTCAAAATATTTTAATAATGCCAGTGTAGTGCAATGTGCTAATAAAAGGCGGCATTGTATTTGTTGAAATGCCCCATTCAGTGGTGCAAAAACAGATGAAATCTGTTGCAGAATCATTCAAGCGACTGCTAGACTTGGCCTGGTGTGCAAGGCTTCCAGACAGTATAGGAAAGCATAATTCACTTGTATTTGTTTTGTTTGACCCAAGGGACCATTTACTCGCCGATGGGAATCGTGTCAGTGCCTTCTCCGTGGCCAGCACAGCCATTGCTGCAGCTCAGTGGTCCTCTACTCAGGTGGGAGCATTTCTCTGTCGATGCAATGTTACTTAGGCTGTTTTTTTTCCCCTCCATATTTCCAGTGCTGCAAGCTCACTACTCATCTTTGGTTTCACCTTTGTAGCCTCAACAAAGCTCAGATGGAATGCCGGACTTTAACTACACACAAGAGGGCTTTCTCCCAATGTCACAGGTTGGTAGAATGAGTGAAGCATAAGTTTCTCAATTGTAATGCAAAACAGACGGAGGCCTTCAGACTGAATCTGTCATAAAGCAGAAATTAACCAACTTGTTCGATTTCAATGTTAAAACTAATGTAATAGCACCTCTGGTTTTGTAATGGAGCACTGCACCTTAGATTTAAAAATGTTACATTTGGGTTTTAATTAGTACAAGGGTTCAAGGTTCAAGGAGTCTCAAAGGGCAAATTGTTTTACAGCCAGCAGTAACATAAAACAATCAACCACAATCACAAAGTAACAACAACATGCAGCACAAAAGCCAACAATAAACAGACAAATCAATCAATCAATCACTTGTTTAAAAGACATGTGGCAGTAATAGGAGGTGCAGATGTTTGCATAAAGTAAGATTAACTATTTGTGGATTGAAAATGTTGACATTGTGGATGCCAGATGTAAAATGTTCTTTTCTCTTTTTTTCCTCTGCCCAAAAGGACTACCAAACATTCTTCCAGCCAGGGCCCAGCACGTCCCAGGGAAATGGCATTCTGGGAGGTACGACTTGAGCTTTCCCAATGTCTCAGCACAGAAGTCTGACCGTTTATTTCAGTAGGCTGTGAAATGAAGCCGATTTGTCCCTAGTACATTTCTAAAGTGCAGTTCTGGCGTAGTTTAAACTGAGATTCTCCAGTGGGGAACAAAGAGCTGTGTGGTGGTGAGCCCTTATACAGCCTTTAATCCACAACATGTCTTATACTTCCAGCCGCCCCGGGGATGAAGATCTTGCCGACTGCAGGTGGAGTCGTCATCTCACAGACTGCACAAGTCTACCAGCCACACATAATTGTGCAGCCGGCTGTCCAGGTGAATTATCTCTGTCATTTCCAACATTTTTCATTTCCCACCTTTGTCATGTCACAAACTGAAGTGACGCTGGGTCTATTTCAGGCCTTGCCGCTTGCCCAGCAGTTGGAGGCGAAGCCCCAGACGGGACCTCTCGCAGGGATAGAAACCGTGTCTGTGCCTGTCGCACCCGTAGCTACAGCCAGCGTCCCTGCAGCCAGCACGGCAGCAACCTCTGGACAGGCTCCTCCCACCACCTCAGGTACGATTGCATAGGATTCCCACGACGTCATTGATAACATTAATGCGCCTACAGTCATTAGTGATGAGTGAGTTTTATTCCTGTTCTGTATGCAGCTCCCGACACATCCACCTATCAGTTTGATGAGTCCTCTGGCTATTATTATGACCCTCAAACTGGCCTTTACTACGACCCCAACAGTCATGTAAGTGCTCAAGTCTGGATGTAAATCTTTTGTTTCTCCGTTTTCCTTCGATTTGCAGAAGTCTTTAAATCTCTTTTTTTCAACCACTGTCGCAGTATTACTACAACTCTCAGACCCAGCAGTACCTGTACTGGGACAGTGAGAAAGAGACTTACGTGCCCGCCCCCTCGGAGAACACACCTGCCGAGAAAACCGATGCAAGCAAAGATCCCAAAGAGCCAAAGGAGAAAAAGGAAAAGCCCAAGAGTAAAACTGCTCAACAGGTGCGGATTCAAAACCCTCAGCAGTCTTTTTTTTTTTTCCACCCCGTTTGTAGATCTTGTCGAGTTCGCCCTCATCCAATGTTTTTCTTTTTTCAGATCGCTAAAGACATGGAGCGCTGGGCTAAAACCCTCAACAAGCAGAAGGAAAACTTCAAGGGCAGCTTTCAGCCTGTAAGCCAGGAGGAGCGGAAGGAGGCGGCGGCGGCTGATGCCGGTTTCACGCTGTTCGAAAAGAAGGTAGACGAAGCCCGACTGCTCTTCCGACTGACGTTGATCCCGCGGGCTCGTTGCGTTATCGCCGGCTAACGCTTTGATCGCTCTGCCTGTTTAGCAATCGGGGGCTCTGGAAAGACTGATGCCAGAGATGATAAGGTGCCAGGAGGAGGAGCCACAGACCAGCAGCTCAGCCAACACTTCAAAGGTGAGTGCCCGAGTGTCCACGGTAGTGGAAATGTTGGTCTGGCAGAACCCGGCGTGATTGTGCATACAAGGAATAAGAAAGTGGAAAAATAGACTCTTAAAAGTGGGAAGTTGAAGATAAGTTTTACAAAATACAGAGTTAAAAAGATTTAAAGTACAAGTTGCAAGTACATACAAGGGTGTTTGAAGTGTTATTTAATGCTATGCAATATAATATAATTAGTTGCAACCAATGGAATGCAAAGTATGACATACCATATATTAAATAATTATACTATCAACAGTGATAGTATTAGTAATATCACTAAAATAGTAGTAGTAGTGTGATAGTGCAGTATAATATAATAAACAATGTAATATAATCAGTTACTTGATTTTAAAAATGTAATAAATGATATGGAATATAGTATATAATGTAAATATACAATATATTTCTATATGCATGCAGTGTTTCTCTTCGCTTTTGCAATATTGACCCCTGGCTGTGTTCATCGCTGTGTTGATTAGTGTGGCCTGGTGGCCGCCTACAGCGGAGACAGTGACCCCGAGGAGGCCGCCGGGGATTCTGACGCCAGCGACATCCAGCAGAAGTTGACCGACTGGACAAAGCTGGCCTGCCTGCTCTGCAGGAGGCAGTTCCCCAACAAAGAGTCTCTGGTCAGGCACCAGCAACTCTCAGACCTCCACAAGGTAGGAGACCACGTCGCCGTCAGACGAGACCAGCCATTGGTTGAAAATAAAGAGGAGACTGTGTGTTTACTTGAATCTGGTCTGCACTGCTCAATAGAAAAACCTGGAGATTCATCGCAGATCCAAGATGAGCGAAGCAGAGCTGGAAGAGTTGGAAAGAAAGGAAACTGAGGTGTGGCCTCTGGCAATATTCACAGCAGCAAAAAAAAAATCAACATTGGCAATTTGTTGATTTTTTTTTTCTTTCCCCTTTCTGTCTGGTGACCAGATGAAATACAGAGACAGGGCAGCTGAGAGGAGAGAAAAATACGGCATTCCAGAACCGCCAGCGCCCAAGAAGAAGAAATTTACCCAACCGACACCTGCAGTGTAAGCCAACATCCTACGGGACATGTTTGTGTAAAGTGCTTTACAAAAGCTTAATATATTTGTATTTTTTTCCCCCCTTGTGTAGTAATTACGAGCAGCCCACAAAGGACGGCCTCAACAGTGACAACATTGGGAACAAGATGCTGCAGGCCATGGGCTGGAAAGAGGGAAAAGGTCTTGGACGCAACCAGCAGGGCATCACGACTCCCATTGCGGTACGAAACCCCCCTCTGTGATTTTTAGCACGTCTTTGGCTTCTTCCAACTGCATGAGTACCTTCTAAGAGGACTGACGTGCGCTGTTATCCTTTGCAGGCACAGCTGAGAACAAAGGGAGCTGGACTCGGCACCAAAGGCACCAACTACAACCTATCCGCTTCAGACACGTACAAAGACGCAGTCCGCAAGGCGATGTTTGCTCGCTTCACGGAGCTGGAAGACTGAGCCGAGTGCGTCATGCTCGACCGCTATGGCTGATGATCGGTCATTGACTGCAAAATAATGATGCCGTTGTAATGGGATTAAGTGAACCGGTGTTGAAGTTTAAAGGTTTCCATGATTTTTACACCTTCATTAATATCGTGGTTGTGCCGATGTGTCCCCAGACATGAGAATTTATTTATAAAATGTACATAGCCTCAGTTGATTGATCTGATTGTTTCCTTCATGTTGGGTCAATTCTTATGGCATCTTGTTGGGATTGTACAGTTTCTACAAAGTTCCTTTGTTTGTACAGAAATAAATACATTTGGAATTATTTGTGGTCTTATGTGCTCCCTAAGTTTTCATGTCTTCAGCAAATACTCACCAAATGATTCTAGTTTCATACACATGCCAATTTCAAAATGTTTATTTTTTTATTCTGTTGCTGACAGTGAGTTTGCAGCACAGCCTAAAATTAAAACTCACTTCAGAATCTGTACCCGATACTCTGGTGGAACAGGTGTGGATCTGCAGACAAGAAAAACTGCATGTTTAGCCCTTGGAGAATTTATGCAGGAGGCTACAAACAATTCTGTTTGGTTCCAAAAGTTTTGTTTTACCTGGTACGTGCATAGTGGGGGAAAGGGAAAGAGTGTCTTATTACACCGTTTCTGCAGCAGAGCATGAGCATGTTTATAAGCCAGTGGAATGTTTGTGACATCACAAAGTGTTTTAGTGGTGACTTTCTAAAAGTAGAGCCAGTACAGAAATCAAAGAAGGGCCTTAATTTCTGATGTGTTCTTGAACGGGCCGGAGATAAAATGCTGTTGAGCTAGAATGATGTATAGCGCACCTCTAATCAAAATGTTCATTATTCTTAGTTATTGAGTTAATAAAAAGTACGAATGCAATTAATCTCAGTGTGAAATTAACTGCATTACAAGCCTCCTATATGCCACCTGTGGTTTTCATAACAAATTGTATGTTTAAATTTGGGCCTATGTTTACAAAGAATATTGTCCTATTCAGGCAATATCTATTAATTTAATCGATAATAGACATTTTTCTTTTTACAACTCCGTATTTAACGTTATTCATTTCTCTCAGCTAAAGTGGCCTCTGGAGGGCGCCAATGTTATTTTTGGAATACATATTGCAGGAAGGCCAAAATTGCTTATAAACCTTATGGACCAAAAATACTAGGCTTAATCTTGCTGCAAAGTAATTATTTCAATGACATATCTGTTTTTGGTATGTAAATTAAATATCAAATTACCAAGAGCGTGTTTTTGGTTTGAAGGGCAATTCTGTTTCTGACTGTATCCTGTATGTTGCTAACAAATTAGTTACGCCTTATTTTGCATGGCTAAATTATGCATAAGCTATCAGTACCTGGCAGTTGGGAGACGTCCCTGTCGCTTCTCCACCACCCACCGATGTTCCGGCATTAGAGAGGGGAAACACCGGCGGAAGACCCTGCAGCTGGTAGTATGCCACAGTCGGAGGTGCATCAAGCAGTGGTGCTCAGCCGTGAAGTATGCTCAATTGTAGGGTCACTGCTCTTAAAACGTTTACTGCAGCATCAAAAGTGTGGCGGTCGGAATCCACACCTACAATTAAAGGTCTTCTGATCAATCCAGCTCCAAGGTAACCGACCACATTACATTTCCCCCCCTGTACAAGGTCAAGTGAATCCATCAATAAGTTCAAAATCCATTTATGTTAAAGACTTTCCATGCCCCTCTGAGGTTCCTCCTCCTCCCCCATGTCTGATCTCCTACATCCTCTGCAACTCCTTTATTGGCGGACATCTCTACTTTCCAACCACCAGCCTCAGCCCAGTAAGCTCCAAGAGCCTTCAGTGGACTTGGACATCCTGTCTGAAATGTACTTCCTCAGTAATTGCACCAGGTGCCATCACTTAAAGGTCCAGTGTGTAAAATTTGGCTTATTTGATGACTTTTATATTGGTAAAAGCTAAACATACTGCCCATAAATACATTAATATAAGTGTATATCCGTAGTAAAATAAATGCAATTTGGTTTTCCTACCCTTAGAAAGTATCTGAGTAAGTATCTATAGAGAGCAATAAGGGTCTCGCTCCAAGTCAGCTGCCAATCTTGCACCGCCATTTTTGAAGGAAGCCCGGTACTTAAGGAATTCTGCCTGACAGTGGTTCACATCTGATTCCTTTCTATTACAACAGCGACATGTCTATATTTAAAACCCTTAATGTGCTTTAACACACATTGTTGAGTCCCTGGGCCTTCCTGTGTGGAGATGACATGTTCTTTTTCTCCCGGTGGCTGCGTGGGCTCTCTCTGCGTACTCCAGCTACCTCCCACAGGCGTGCAACGAATTGCGAACTCTAAATTGTCCGTAGGCGAGAGTACGAGTGCAAATGGATGTTTGTGTTTTTATGTGGCCCTGCGATAAACTGGTGACTGGTCCATGACGTAACCCTGCCTTCACTCAAAGACAGCTGGGATAGGCTCCAGCAACCGGCGCGGATGCGAGTGCAGGAGCAGCGGTGACGGAAAATGGATGGATAAGAGGATGAGTGGACTCCCACAGCAATCACACAGCAAATTTGTCACCACTTTAAATTGGAATTAAAACAGCACTGTGTAGCTGTCCCACCTTAAAATGTCAACATTATCGACACAAGGGCCCCATGCCAGTAGCGCTGCGCAGTTGGTTGAACTGATATAGGATTACCAAACCAAACACATCTCACTGTGTGCCAACATCAACACTTTTTGCCTGGCGAGTGTAAGGCAGCTCACTGGTCTCTGTATGACTGCAAAGGCAGAGCTGCCATAGAGACCAAAGAAGATGTCAGATGAGCGCGAGAAACACAAGACAGAGTGACCTGACAACCGGGCAAGCAACAGGACAGGGAGGCTGGTGCCTGGCAGGCAACCTGGATTAGCACAGACCTGTGACAGGACGGCTTGGCGCTCGGTGCCAATGACAGAGGTGCCTTTCCCCTTCCATAGAGGTTCAAAGAAAACCTAAAAAAAAATATATATATATATATATATAAAAATTTAAAGCTATTATCTAAAGTGGAAAAGCTACACAGTGTTGCTTTAAGTGTTCAGCAATGGGTTCCTCGGGTCTGCATGTGGCTGCAACAACCAAAGAAAGAGATTCTGGCCATAAACACTGTTTATTTCACTGCGCATCGTCCAACTTCTTTAATCCACGTCTTATTTGTGCACGCACTCTTCTTCAATTCACGCATAAATTGCAAAAAACCAAACTGCGCAGCTGGTGAAAGGCGGCGCAGTTGCGCTCCTCATATGGCACATGGTAACATATGGCAACAGCCCATGTTTGTAGCGGTGCTGCTGATACCTTCCCTCCAGCGCAGCGAGGAGAGGGGGAGGTTGCAGAGGAGGAGGAAGGCGGACCTAACGCGACCCCCACACTTGACTACACAAGGTTTTTTTTTTTTTTTTTTTTTTTTTTTCACAATGCCGATTGACCGTTTCCACACGCGCGTTCAGTTGCCGCTGCCTTTCACAGTCCGAGTGTGCGTAAAGACACGCTAAAGCAGAGATAGCGCCAGCCAGTCTGACTGACCGACCGACAGAGACTATTGTAGGAATCGTCGCTCCAATCGGGAATTAAGTCGGGGGAAAGCCTCGTGACGAGAGCCTCTCGGTAAGAGTGAACCTTTATATTCAGCCCGGCCGCGTATATGCAAACACAAATGAACAGTTACTTTATAACTCCTGCCTGTTTATTTCTTTTTAAAAAAAAAGAAAAGAAAAGAAAAGAAAAATATGCTGTTTTTTTGCGCAGAGGTGGACGTTTGTTGCGCATCGAGTCTTTGAGGCGTTTATTAAGCTATTTGACGATGAGTGAGCGTCAGGGAATAAACACGGGAGCGGGATATCTGTATGTTGTGTATCTGTATGTTCGGGGGGGCTACATAACTAGAAAGAAAAGCGTGTGTGTGTGTGTGTGCCTACAGTCCAGATGTTCGGACCATGTGTTGGACGCGCCCTCCATTGTCCTCCGACTAAAACGCTGCATTTCTTTATGTGGCGAAAGCGCAAAGGTTTCCTTGGTAGGTGCGCGCCGTGCCGTGCCGCGCCGCGCCGCGCCGCGCGTTGCCACAGCACCGCATATGAAGCAATTTCTGGACCCCCTCCATTCAAAGTGCGAGCGCAACTATCGATTTTTGAATGACGCACATCGCTTGTTAAGTACGAAACTCTTCCTGGCCCGCGGAGGTGGAACTTTTTTTTTGTGTGTGTGTGTGTCTTGGCCGGCGCTCGACTCCACACGACGCCGTGGCCGCGGTGTCCGCGCCACATGGCATCGTGGAAAAAAGAAAAAAGAAAAGGCAATTTCCTTTTCCTCCCAGCCGAGCCAGCCCAGCCGAGCCCATTATAAGCCCACTCGATACATGAACACAGTCTGTGTCTCCAGGTGTAAATGTAAATGGGGAAATAAGAACGCTTCAACAACTGGTAGCAGCTTTTTCAAATTGTATTTCTCCACTCGGTTCCTTTGTGGCTAGCGGCTAAATATACTCTCGCGGAGGGAAGAGCGCGTGCGGCCAGTTACCGCGCGTCTGCTGCGCGTGCTGCTCTGCCCGCTGTGGAACGAAAATAACTTGACAAACGAGACAGTGTAAGCTCCTGTGCCGTGATGGGAACTTTAAAAAAGAACGTGTGGATAAAGTGTATAGCTAACTGCCCTTGTCCTGCCAATGTGGGTCATGCGACCTGTTACCGCTGGCACGTTTTCAAAATTCTATTTCAAATCTAAGATTACAAACAAACAAAGAAACCCGTGTGTACCCGTCAGTTTATGCATTTAAGCGAAACATAATGATCCGTCTGAGCCAATTCACTGAAAATCATCCATGTTTGACTTTTCACAGCTTTTATTTAGGCGACTTAGTTATTGTTACATTTAACTGTAAGCAATTTTGTTGTCTTATAACAAGTTTTGACAGCTGGTTGTCAGGAAATTATCATCAAATGTCATTTTGCAAAACTGATGGTGAACACAGCTGTTCCAAATATGGATAAAAAAAGTGCCAAAATATTTGCTATCCAGCCAAGTAGCCCTTTCCTCTTCCATATACTGTTGCCACTGACTTCCCAGTAATGGTTTACTGATAATGATTCCAGGTCTTGACATGGTTTCATTCCCTTGTTGTCCAAACAACAGCAACATTCTTTGTGTCTTATGTTTGTGTCTATGTATTTTGTAGTAGAAGACAAATGAAAAGAAATCTCAGGACCGAGCGACGTTCGTTGTTGGTTGTTATGTAACATTTGGAAAGGTTTGCTATTGTGAGTCAGGTCAGGAAACAGTGCTAAAATGCGAGCATTCCAGAGCATCCAGAGCAGCAACTGTTAAGTTTGAATGGAGTGCTTTAAAAATGGACAACCCCCCCCCTCCACACACACAAGTAGCAATGTTTTAAAGGACGATTGTCTGATTAAAGGGATCAATTGAATGATTGCGTTTATGGATTGCCAAATCGCAAATCTATTTTTCGTTAAGTTCAGTTAGTAAAGTCACTGAAAATATGTTTATACATATTAAAGAAATGGACATTTGTGCTACCTGATACCGACAGTTACCTAATGTGGATCATCCTTGTGTTTTCACACTTTCACCCTAACGTCATAGCCTGTAGATAAGATGTGGGATCAAGTTGGACATCAATGGAATCAATAACAGGGCTTTTTCACCATCACATGTTGCTTAAACATACAGACTGGCCCTTTAAAGATTCCAAATGTTTAACGGCCCCCATTGATAAGCGCTCCCTTCTTCTTGCGTATTGACGAAGGTGTGCGTGGGAGGTGGTGCTGGTGGTGGTGGTGGTGGTGGTGGGGGAGGGCGTGTTCTTGACTTTGCCCCCCTAACTAAACACCAACACCCTATATGGTTTCCCCTGCTGGGTTCTGAGTGGTGGAGAATGAGCAGATAAGCGCAGACGTGGCCAGTGACCCCACGGTGGGCAGCCATCAACACGGCCGAGGGCCTGAGGAGGGGCTGGACAGGTGCCTGCTGTACCCTGTGTGGGAAGCTGCCAGCTGAGCTCCTCCGTCACACAGACTAGAGCCGCGAAACATCTGTGTCCCTCTCAGCCTTGCGGCTCTAAGTGTCATTCATATTATTTTTACCCCGCGTCCACGTGACGCAAAAAAAGAGTCCAGAATTTTGCGCTGTCACCTGTTTATCTCCGTGTCTGTAGAAAGTCAACATCGGTTGTTGATATTACGCATGGAAAAGAACAGAACAAAGTCTGCGCACCCGAAGTAGCCCTGAGGCTGATCGGATCCGAGATCCAGATTAGAGGCACATTGCTGTATGTGACGTTTCGGGCCCTGAAAAGGAAAGAAATGAGGAGAGACACCTTCGGCACACATGCTGCCATGAGGTCACCTGACGAGTCCTTGAGTTGCATGGCCATATGACGGTGGCTCATGTTTCCGTCACGTGCTTCGAGAATCCAGATGATCTTTCAGTGTTCTGTTCTTCGCTGTTCTGCATGTTGTCCACCTGAGAGATACTGTCTAATTACTAACATACGCTTGTGTATTTTTAATGATATTCTTTATCTGGCACCATATAGTGAAGTTTTTTTTGGATATGGCTGCAGTTTTTACAGACTGATATGCCATATGGAAACAGGGAAATCACTTGAATTAAAGCAGCTCCAGGTAACTTTCGGTGGAAATGGTGAAGTGACGAAGTAAACACGCTGCAGCGCTAGTTTATTGATGTGGGGAAATACAAATAGTCGCCTAGCTGGAGCGCTCGTATGTGTTCAGGAAAAACACCAATATGAAATGCAAAACAGACATTGACAATAACGTCGTAGCAAACGTTCAACACTTTTATTACTTCGTCTTTCATCGAGGTTAATTATTGGGTTCCATTCCGTCATTTTATAATCTTATGTATTTGTAATAGTAGTATGTAAAACAGCCTCTAAGTAAACGTGTGACGTTGCCGTATAGTGGTTCGTCCGGCGAGTCGGGTCGCCCTATTAATCGGTCATGTACCGCTTTACTGAGTTTGGAATCATAATTTTACGGTCGAAAAGTTACCTAGAGCTGCTTTAAATAGAGCATGAGGATGTTCTGATCTATCTTCACCACTGGACGTTTGAACCTAATAATCGCATGTTTGGTCTTCATAACATTGAATGTTCCTGTTAATCTTGTGGCCATTAGTTCACTCAGATTGCCACTATAATCGTTGATGGATTTCTGTTGCTACGTGTGATGAGTTTGTTCTCCTGGGAGGGTGCAATGCCAAAACAGATACTGCCCTCTATGCTGCCCATCATACGGAACGCTTGTATTTATAGTTAACAACCAGTGGGGTAAACTTAGCTGTAATATTATTGGCAAAGCCATAAAGCAGCTGTACTTAGATGCTCACTGTCTCCATGAGAATCTACCCAAGTTTGAATAGAGGGTCGCTTTCAGCTCCAGCAAATCATCTTCATCACGTCTACATGTCAAAACTCTGTGGAGCAAACCTACTGAGTTGCTGCCAAGCCATGTAATTGGCTGATAAGCTGTTCGCGTTAGCAAGCCACTTGAACACTTAACCTGGTAAAAGTCTCGTTGGTTTTCCTAATGCCATTGTAGTTCTCTCCAAAAATCGTTGACGTTCGTGTCGGACTCATAAAGAACGTATGTCGGATGTTCTGTTGTTTTTTTTAATCCATATGGTTTCATATGACATTGAGGGCATGAGGTGTACGAATGTATTTCTTTTCCACTGGCAGCAGGCACAATCAATCAACACCGAAATAACCCTACGGAAATGAAAAAAACAAACAAAAAAACAAACATCTGAATGATGCAGAAGCAATTTCCCTTTGAAAGAACTAATGACCGGATGATTAGAGGATAATTTACTGCCTTTCTGAAGGAAGCTGCTGCAAATTGCTAAATGTATTGAGGAAACATCCAGTGTATTTGTCAGGCAGCTGTCCTCTGCAGCGACAAATGGCGAAGTGAGTGCATGAATTCAAAAACACACTTAAGCAATAGTGAGCCTAAAGGACAGCATAAAATACGACAGGGGAAAGAGAAAAACAGCACCAGGCTACGTACTGTCGCATAGTTTAGTATTTAGTATTTAGTTTAGTATAGAGACCCGGCAGGAATTTGCCTTTCACAAGAAAGGCTTTGTTTACCAAGGTGCTTCTCACAGAAAGCAAAGCACGCTGATGTTGTTGGCGTGTCCTGTTGATTTATTATTAGAGGCTGGCACAAATGTGGTTTAAAGAGATATATTGAAGTAGAACTATTCTAAATAACCTCTAAAACAGAAGCGTTATAGGGTCACATAACTGTACATGTGGTGTGTGGTTCCTCTTCAAAACCCTTGTGGGAGTTAAATGAAAATATATTAATAAACATTCAGTTGTTTTATATTGACTGTTTCTACTATTGTGCAACCATAGCAACAGATAAGGGTTCGGATAAAAAAAGCAAAACATCTTCACCTATAAATAGCAGCAGAATGGTGTTGACATGGAGAGCTGTGCTCTGTAGAGGAAGATCGATCTTTGATCACTGTCATTTGTCCTGAACCTCCTGCTGTCAGCTGTTTGGTCCGGGACGGTGTTTGGAAAAATACCCTGGAGTCTGTTTACAACGCGTAATTAAACTCAGCTTATTCCCTGTGTGGCAAATAGAGGCGCGCTTTCATTTAATAAGCACTGATTCAAATGTCTTGAGAGCCCACCTGCCTGGTGACTTTTCGGTTGACTGTCTCTTCCATTTTCACCGCCGTCAGTCCCATCAGCTGTAAAAATGTCAGCTGTCTTCTACCTGTGGGAACTTGCAACATGAGCGTAAAGAACAATATTGACGATCAATCATCAAATACTTACACTTAAAAAAAAAAAAGAATTGACCCAATACATGTTGTTGCTCTGTGTGGTTGTTGTAATTGCAAACTGTATCGCAGAGGTGTGGCTCTACACCTAAATGGGTTGGAGAAAGTCCCCAAAACACTGACTAAATACTATAGAATTACGGGCCCTGCTAATGCACTGTAAGTAAACTGGCGACAGAGGCTGTGGGGAGGTGCGTCACACCCCAAATCCTTGCGCTTCAAAGCTGAAATTCTCAAACCTGAGTGCTGCTGTCTGTTGCTTCCCCCAACGAGATGATCTCCCCGCCTAGCATCAAAATTAAGACTGAAAAACTTAAGACTATTTATTTTATACATTTTATACATTATATACATTTCTACAGTCTCCAAATTGGTCATTTAAAAAAAACATTTTTATATTGTGTTGTATTTCATATGTATTATTATATTTCAAGTGAAAGGCAGACACCATATGGCTAAAAAAAAACCCAGATAATCGGAACATTTTCCAGCTCTCTGCAATGCTGTTACGTTGCCTCTATTTGTGATTTCTGCAATGCCTCCTTTGTTTTATGAGAAAGAGGTGGCAGTGGGCAGCCTGCATGAGATTAAACCTTATGAAATATTTAGCTGATTAAAAACGGAATCGTTTCCTGTTTGTGATCTTTCCTCGTCCCATTTTCGCATTACTTATTTATGGCTCTGGCACTGGCAGCGTGCATCTACAGGTGCTTTCGGTGTCTTCATCTCACAAGCATCCTGCAGCACCGTAACAGGCCTGCTCATGACTGCATCCTAGAAAGAGCAGATTGGTTTATTTCAAAACCCATCATGCATTTCCAGGTTTTCACGTCAATTAGCTAGACGAATGACGTTTTCCCTGCATCTTTATGCACGGAACGTCCTCAGTCTTCTTCGCAGCGGAGCAGGACGAGAGCCTCTGTGTCACGTGGCCGAGAGGAGCTGGTGCTGCCAGGCTCTGCTGGCTGAAGCTCGTGTCCGTTCGCTCCCCATCCTTCGTCTTGTGAGCGCTCTCCCAACAGCCACCAGCTTGCGCCACGCCTGCACCCTCTCCGGCACCACAGCAGACGTCCAGATGAGAAGCGCAGTAGCGGACGGAGACCCCTGTCATTGGAGTCCAGTCCACTCTGGAAGCAATCGAGGGGCTCGTGTGTTCTTCTAACTTTCACTCCTCCACCTGTTCAAACATGTGACATGTTGGGAAAGACCACTAAATCAGAGTGAGACATTTTGCTCTCATGACCCTCTCGGGCCTGCTAGTTGCGTAAGGACGCCCACTGTGGCCTGCTGAAGAGTGTAAGGTGAGCCCTCCCTGCGCTGACAGGATAAGAAGAGGTGGATATAAACTCAGATCAGCCCACTTATAAAATATAAGCACCTGCTCAGCGACAAGGCAGGCTGGTTTCATCTGGTTCAATGCACCGCCAGTGCATTTTTGAGAAATTAATGAAAAGGTTCCCATGAAGTTCCCCCCTTCTTAATGTACTTTCTCAGGGATTAGAGCCGAGGGAGGAATGGGCTGCTTTGATGGTGCGATTAAAGCCCCCGCTCGGTGCTACTTGCTCACGGGGGTGATTTAGTATCTGCTGCGACATCTTGTAACATCTCGTGTTCCACGGTGCAGCGACCCTGCCTCTGTTCACGTTCCTTTCCTCGGGCTCCAGCACCTCCCGCCCTTTCGACGCGTACAGGGCCTAGAAAGGCTGAAGCCCAGAATAACCAGATCTCCAGACTGGGGCTGAGGCATCTGGCATCTCGATGACTTCCCTCTGCTCTTTACAGAACCGCTGGTGTTGGACTGTGGCCAAACAACCAACCCAACACCATGTGTTCTGAACCTCTTCACCATTTAAGACCAGTGCCTCTGATCGTTTCCATGGACTGTTTGAAAGAAGTTCCTAACAGCTCATGGGGCTAAATGTTCATAGAATTTTAAGATTCTTTTCTTATCATTTTTACGTACAGATTTTAAAACAAACAAACACAAAACAAAAGAAGTATTAAATGGGCGAGGAACTGTGTAGGGAAACTTCCTTGAATTTTTAAAATATAAACATTGCCTATTGACATTCAGGATGTCATTTTAAACAATGTAATTGTTTCAATGGGTGCCCTTTAAAGGGTTAAATGGTTAAATATAGTTCTACCCAAATATATCAATTCCTACACACAGTGGTTTTTGAAGTGTAGATGGCGAAACGCCTAATCTCAAATGAACATATTTATTTTAACACATTATGCCTTCATTCTCCAATGTCAATGTTTCATCGATAGAGGGCAGAATCTTTTGCATCTGCCCAAGCTGATGTAACTGGAGGGTTGTATCAGAGTTCGGGAGATAAATGTTGGGTCACTTGGTCGCTGGCTTTGATTTACAGGCATTGCAACATGCTATCGATAATAGGAAGGATTTTCTGGCTCTGTTGATACTTAACTGGAAATTCAGACTTTTGATAAATTCCCCTTTTTCTTTTCCTTTATTTATTTATTTATTTTTTAAATATGCAGTGTTTGATCTCAAATGATGAATTAAAAGAAAGTTTGATTTATCTACATAGCACATTTGTTCCGAGTGGTCATTGATTGGACGGGCTTCCTATCTGACTGCTACAGCATGCTATCAGTGGCCATTGTGTAAACTGTAAAGCCTGAAAGGCAGGAATGGTGATACTCTGGCTGGCACTTGGGGACACAATGCAAACAGTTAACAACAGGCCATTGTGTCGGAGTCCACACAGTGAAACAGAGAAGACAATTTATACATAAAAGCTTCACAAGAGGCGATGAGGAGGTGGTTGCTAGCTAACAATAGCTAGCATGGACATTAGCAGTGTTGTTTAGCCAAAGAAATAAAAAAGATAACTGGAATGCAATTAGTACACTGACATTTATATTTAGTAAATAGCCATCTGTACTTTTAAGTTTAAAAAATATATATATTTTTATATGTTCCTATTAATTAAGACCAGATTTATAATAATGTCATCAGAAGTGAGCTGCTGCCGACAGTCGGAAGCAAACAGAAAGCTCAGAAAGACCTTGACCTTTGACCGTGTAAACTGGACTTCGTTGTGTTTAATTTCAGCTTGCCATCATTTCCAGTTACGCCAGTCTCTTTCGCCACATACTGCTGAGGTTTTGGCAGATAACTTGAATGAATGGACTGGAATTGGCACACCCGGGCGAGGGGCGTTGCCTCTGGCTAACGCAAATAAATCTCGGCTTAGCCAATCAATGTGCAATGCTGAAAGCAGACCCACCTCGAATGAGGGTGACAAAATGAAAGTTCAGAGACAATCAACAATTAACTTGACATCCTCCAGAAAATCAGTGGTCCTGTCAGCCTCAATGGGAGGCATTAACTGGCTGCAGGATGCACGCGGCACACAGTCATTTGCATCATGAATGACAGCTGTGCTCTCTGTGCCTCAGATATCCAAGACTTGCCAGCCAGAAAGAGTCTCTGACAGCGTGAAGGATGGAGACTGACCAGTCAGAGATGAACATCATATCCAACGGGAAAACTCATGACTTCGGAGAGGACGGTGGCATCCCGGCGAAGACGATTCTCGCCGAGGACCTGTGAGTCTTCCCGCTTTGGTTCTTTGTTTTGACGCATGTCACACAACCTAGCACGCGTTTATAGATATTTGTCCGGGGGGAAAAAAAAATCCATCTTGAGTTGTTGCATGCAAAGGCTTGTAGAGCCAAAAGACTTACTTCTCTCTATCTTATTAATGAATGGCAAAACAGAGATGTGGTGACAAGCATAAATAACGATTGCCTGTTTTTGTTTCATGCATGTTTGCCTTGTTTTCCTTTTGCCTGCTGCTGCTGCTGCTGCTTGTGAACCGTTATACAGGAATGGTGCTCCAACGCACAGGTACGGTATGCCTCTGGATGATTTGTCCAGTTCCACCATCGTATGACACTGCGTTGTGTTTCGCAACACAAAGACACGAGCTGAGTGCTGGGATTGCAGAAATGAGATATGATTTTCCCAACAGACTGGACGATCCCGAGGAAACTCAGGAGAATGCTGAATTCCTGCCCTCCGCAGATGGAAAGAAAACAACACACTTTACAGATGTATGGACACATGTTTCACTTAAAGATGATGATGATGATGATGATGATGATGATGATGATGATGATGATGATGATATGAGATTTACTGACCACGTCAACATTTTTTCTCTCAGTTTGAAGGAAAAACCTCCTTCGGCATGTCAGTGTTCAACCTGGGCAACGCTATAATGGGCAGTGGAATCCTGGGATTGGCGTATGCCATGGCCAACACTGGCATTATCCTCTTCTGGTGAGTGACTCAGTGAGAATGAGCAGAGTGGATTTTTTTGTTTTTGGTCCAGCATGTAAGATTAATTTTTAATAAAGTCAACAATCTAAAATGTTAATCACAGCTGTCCCAGCTGTAGTTAATGACACATTATGCCTCTTTACAAATGGACCTGATCTTTATTGCTCAAACTCAGCAGACAGAGATTATTGTATAGTACACATATCGCCTTTTGACTGAAATATCAGAAATATTCAAATGCACATGGCTTAATTACCTGAGTAAAAATGTGAGCAGACATTCATATGTAACCTTGACTGTCTCGATTGTTGTGCTGAGGGAAGGTAATTAGATTGAGTGAGTTATGAGTCATGTCAAGGAAGATTTTATTTTAACAGCACCGTCTTGGATAAATATCACATTGTGATGTTTATGCTTTACAATAAAACAATAAAACAAAGACCAAATAAAATGCATACAATGTGATGAATAAGACAGGTCGTTCAAAGTGGAGAGCACCATTGGAACTTGATTTTACAGGTTAAAAAGGAATCTTTGAAAATGAACTTTTTTATTTCCGATCAAGGCCGAATAGCCTTATTAAAGTACCTATGTTTCTTGTCATCTTGCTTTTATTCTTCTTTTTTTTTTTTGCCTTTTATGAGAGGTAGATCTCAGTCGACAGCTCGCCTCTGCCTCTGTTCTTCACAAACACCTGGCTTTAGAATGATCCCAGGAGAAAATCAATGACGTGATTTGAGCTTCGTGCCCAACTGAACAACAACAAGCTCCGTGTCCCAGCTGCAAACTGACTTCAACTCCCCGACGCACAAACACACAACAGGAAATAACGTTTTTCTTCAATTCATTTGTCTATGAAATGATTCCAGGTTTCTTCTGACCGCAGTGGCGCTCTTGTCAACTTACTCCATCCACCTTCTGCTCAAATCCTCTGGCATTGTGGGTAAGCTGCGCTGTGTGTGTCTGGACTTTTCATCAAAGCAATAAATCTGGCGGCACACTGTTCGTTCCGCACTAGATTAACCACTAATACGGCCAAAATGTTTAGAATACTTTGGTCAAACGTAAGCATGGTTTTGGTTATTAAGGTGGAAAAATACCTCAGATCATATGCATATTGTGGCATTGTTTCTTTCTTTTTTTATTTTTTTTTACAGTGTATTCCAGTATGTTATTGTTGTGATACACGTGCATGAAAAGCTTCTGAGTCAATGGTGGAAAAATAAAATCTCTCTGCAGGAATTCGAGCTTATGAACAGCTGGGCTATCGGGCCTTTGGCACTCCTGGGAAAATGGCTGCTGGCATCGCGATTACCCTGCAGAATATTGGAGGTACGGAGACACTCCGCGTGGCCAAAAACATGTATTATCCACAATTAGACGGCTTAGAGTTGTTTTTCTCTCATACCCAGTCGCCCGAGAACGTGATAGTTTTCTGTTTTTGGATACACACGAAAATGTCACATTTAGAATGAGGGAATTGCCTGCTAAATACCTGTAGCTCCCGACGTTAAGGCGTTAAAGGCGTAATTCACCCAAAAGTTGGCGTGGCTGGCTGTGGTGTCATCAGGTGCCATTTTCTAATCCGTCTAATCCAACTGCAGTCTGGAGTTTCACAAACTGGAAGGATTTGTCTCCGTGGATGCCTGTGGCAGCTGTGGATTCCAATGTCAAAATAAATACATAAAAAAATAAAAATCCAAGCTGCAAGCAGTGTTGCTTGAGATCTCACGCGCTGGGTTTTCGGTCAGGCACTATAATGGTCTCAGGCAGTGTGCGAAATACCCGGCTATAAAGGGGGGGGCCCTGATTGATACACAAAATTTGTGAATAATAGTTTTAAAATGTAATATTTGACAGGATGTAAAAGGTATTTTAGTGACCATTAATAAAACTTATATATATATATTTTTTCTTTAGCTTTATGATAAAACTAGGGGGGGGGGGGGGTCTCATGGGTTAATCGGGAGGTCTGACAACGGCAGATCTCCCTGTATTTTCCACCCTGGTCTCAGGCCCACTAAATGCTCATAAAAGAAAGATTTTTAAGGTTCAAAATTAAGAGCGGGCCTGGAACTGAATTTGAGAATTTGTCAAAGTTTGATTGATGCGTAGTGTCAGTGAGTCTGTGAAACTCCAGAGGGGTGACATGAACTCATAAGTATTACCGTGGGCTGCTTTGACAAAGTGGTGTGTTAATATGTGTAATTTGAATTTTTGGATGACTCTCCTTTTAAGAAACGCCTCCACCTGACAGCTTACTTCCTTCCGCGTCCAAAACGTGCTTTCATTTTTGATCGTACAGTGTAAATTTAAGGTCATTTCAAATTTCGACGCGAACCAGCATATTTTGTTGAAAAATGTCTAAAGCGCATGCTCTCATCCTCCACACCCACACCCACCCCCACCCCACCCCTCCCCATTCCCGTGTGTTGCAGCCATGTCCAGCTACCTGTACATCGTCAAGTCTGAGCTGCCGCTGGTCATCCAGGCGTTCCTGAAGGTGGATCCCAACTCTGAGTGAGCATTATCGCTGAAGTGCCTTTCACCGTGGCTGCGCCGTGCATGAAGGGCCGTGTGACTCCCACCTGCTGTTGGCCCTCGGCTGCGCGTCGGGGGGAGTCATCGGTGTTGGGGCAGCTGGCAGCGGCCGATTCGCTTGGCCTCTAGTCGGACTCTGTGGGGAGGGTGGCAGCTTGTTATTGGCTGTGCCTCAGACGTCCAATGGTCGCCGACTATTTCAGTCACTGTGTACAAACAACAGGAAGCCAAGGTGCTGCCAGATTGTGGAGGAGTGTTTTGGAGGTATTTCAGAGGAACACCATTAACACACATGCGCACCTCCACAGAGGCCTGGAGAAGGCGAATTCCTGCTCTTGATCTACTAGATCTGATAGGCATTATTCTAGACAAAGCACTGAGTATGTGGTCTGACCTGTCTCTGATGCCCGTGCTACTGTTTTCTTGTCAGGTGTGTCTGGGTGTGTGGGACTGCGTTTCTTATCTTTGCTCTATTCAGCAGCGACTCATTCAGTGAGAGTGAACTGCAGTCACTTCAGGTGCTAAATGTTGACCCCAATTTGAGAGACGACTGAAACACATGAGGAAATGTTTTTCTGACTGACTTTGACAAAAGTCAGTTTACATTTCACATACATAGCTACTGGGCTATGTATGTGAAATGTTGCTCCTCACACAAATAGAAAGGTGCAAACTAACTACCCAACTAACCCAGCTAATCAGAAAGTTCATCAAGTTATCATCAGTGCTTCGTCGCCTTTCACAAATACTGTGTATGGTGTTTTGTCAGATGTGTATGTGAGATAAAACTCCCGAAAGGTGTGCAAATCCATGCAAATAAAATGTCTTCCTGTGCAATTATGTTCCACACAGCAAACGGGTTCGTAAAAGTTGTGCTGGGAGTTATTTTAGATTTCGCCTCAGTTTGCACCAAAGATGTTTCATCGCTTACAGTGCACCCAAGATATGTACAGCATGTTTTTTGTTTCAGTCCTCTCAGGCTATACTCAGCATGCTAACTCGGTATCTCTCGCAACCTTCTCCACCCACTGGAATGAATCAGGAAGCCAGGCTATGACTGGATATGTCATTCTATACTTGCATACTTTTCTTTTTCTTTTTTTTTTTTTAGCCACAATTTTGCAATGTCTTTTGAAAGAGAAACTATATTTAGGTGTTGCGGTATATGGTCAGTTATGTACACGCTGTCTATAGGCATTGCTGCTGGTGGGGAATGGCAGTGATTTGAGTGAGCTGCCATAAATAATATGAACTTGTACAGCTGTGCATGTTTAGGGCTCCTGTTCTGAAACTGTGAACCGCCGCATAAATCATCTTGGTTACGTAATAATCTATTCCAGCGCATGTGAGAAGAGAAGCACAAGCAGACACATTTTTGGCCACTGACGTCTGGCACACCACCGCCGTTGACCTACTCAGACCAACAAACTCAAAACAAGTGCTTCTAGCTGCAATTTTTAATCACCAGTCAGTAAAAGGCTCTTAATAACACAACAACTCCCCAGTTCCCGGCTGTCTGTCCTCTTCTTTGTATGTCTTTGTGAGTCTCAGTGAATGATTCCCCCCCCCCTCCTCTCCCCTGACAGCCTGTGGTACTTGAATGGAAACTACTTGGTCATTTTGGTCTCAGCCAGCATCATCCTGCCCTTGGCACTAATGAAACAGCTTGGTGAGTAAATCACAGTTGGACTCGTTTTTGAAAAATTGCAGCTCTGTTGCAAATCACGTCCAGTGCACAATTTATTCTTTTTTATATCACATTGTAGCCATTACTCTTGAGTAATCTTGAATGAACAACAGAATTTGCTATCAAAATGTGTAATTCTTATTCCGGAATAAGACGGGCAAAAGAAATTGACTGTCTCTTCACTTGCAGGTTACCTGGGCTACACCAGTGGGTTTTCTCTCAGCTGCATGGTGTTTTTTCTCTGCGCTGTAAGTTTGTCCGTGTCACTCGCACACCAGCAAATCTTATCAAGGTGGCTGATGTCCTCTTGGCACATTTCACATTTTCCACTCTGTCACCTTTGTTTCTTTCCTACCCTCATCTCTGGCTGCCCAGTAGGGTTGCCACCTCCTAGAGTTTCAAATCCAGGACATCTCGGGGGGGGCGGGTCTCTCAAGTCTGTCGACGACGGGGGGGCTCCCCGAAATATACGGGACAAAGTGAAGTGCGTCCTGTATCAGTTCATTACAGGACAGGTTTTTCAGTTGCCAAATACTGGACAATCGCGTATTTTACGGGAGGGTTGGCAAACCTATCTAGACCACAGACGGAAATCAAATGAGGTTTTGTCATTTTCCCTAAAAAACGGGACAAATTGTGTCCCGGGAGAGATTTTATTTTTCCCGGGACAGGTGGTGAAAAAAAGAGAACAATTCTGGGAAAAACGGGACGGGTGGCAACCCTACCGCCCAGTCACAATACACCAAGCTTAGAATTTCATTTGAAGGTTTCAAAGGTGATCTATCCTTTAAAGGGCTAATAAGTAATTGTCATCATTGTCAGAGTTCAGGTTGAAGCTCTAGTTGGTGTTATTTCTTCTGGTGTACAACGTCACAACATATTAGCCCTCTCTGTCTGCTGATGTCAAGCTCTTTCTATCCTCTTGTTCACAAAGCCTGACTGGCCACACGAGCATGTTAATGCATGTGCATGCAACTTCAGAAAACACACGCAAATATAACTGATTTAACCCTTAATCTGGAGATTTGCCATTTGTTCTCAAAACTCTGTTACCATGTGACATTTCCAAGGGGACCGTTATCAGTGACGGACCCGCATCCGACACAGAACTCTACCAAAATACGAAAATGGTTTTGTTTTATTTAATTAGGTTTTGATTAATAAAACTTAACAAAAAGTCTGAATCAGTCAGAATTATGTGTTGAAAGCTGGTCCGTCACTAATAGTTGTCCTCTTGGAAACCATGGTAACAGGGTTCTGGTAACAGAAGGCAGCCCTCTGGATTTAGGATCATATCCAGCGTAAGCTTGTCCTTCTGTTTCACTCGACATTCATACGCTTTATATACCTCCATATCCACTTGAAGGTTACGTGAGTCATATTTGGACATTTTGAAGAAGAGACAGCGACATCAAGTGGTTAAATTCTAGATTGCGGCGTCTTTCACTACCTCCCCTCCCCGTGAATTTCGATGGCCTCTGCGCCCAAACCTTGGATAGCTCGTCCGCCTTCTTCTTTGTTGGTTTATTTAAAGACGCGAGCAGTCACCGCACATACGAAACAATCAGGCAGTGCTAAATTGTCCACATCAGGCTTTCTTAGAAATATGAAAATTGTAAATCAAGCTAAATATTACATCCTGGACATTTTCCTTGCTCGCTCATCTGTTGCTGTTGCTGGATCGTTACTGGATTACCTGTCTATCTCTCTGCAGGTGATCTACAAGAAATTCCAGATCGCCTGCCCCTTTGAGGAGTTTTCTGTCAACAGCACAGCTAATCTCCTCAGCCTGAACATTTCGAGCGCACACAGTCACGACAGCCACGACGGCCACGAGTACACCAATGGTGTGGCCCACGAGGACGATGACTCCCACTGCGCCACGCACTTGTTCACCATTAACTCACAGGTAGGCAGCTGCATTGAACACTGGCTCTGCTTATCTTGCTCCTTTTTTCCATGCAAGTGGAAAGTGGAGTTTCCACACTTGGTTTTTCCATGACTGTGAACAAAAGTTCCCACTTTTCCGTGTCCCTGGCAGACCGCGTACACTATTCCCATCCTTGCTTTCGCCTTTGTGTGCCACCCTGAGGTCCTCCCAATCTACACAGAGCTCAGCAAGTGAGTCAGCACTCAGTTGGACTGCTGTGAACTCTGATGACACGTCAGTGCTAAACGTTTTTTTACTTACTGAACTTCTGTCTGATTTCAGTCCATCCAAGCAGAGAATGCAGAAGGTGTCTAACATCTCCATCCTTGTCATGTACTCTATGTACTTCCTGGCTGCTCTCTTTGGCTACCTGACCTTTAAAGGTGAGAGCAGATGCTCGGAAAAAGAACATAACCATAATAACCATAATAACCTAAAAAAAAAAAATATTCAGTGTGATTGGATTTTCAGTGCTTTGTTTTGCTATATTTTCATTGTAAATAATCTTGCTTGGTTTGGCTTTGGAAATAAGAACTTGAGATAACCCACTCTGGAAGGGGGTGTTGTTTTATTATGGACTTCTACCTGTTTTATTATGATAATTTGTTGTCTAAACTTTTGAGAAAGTTTTATTTTATTTTATTTTATTTTATTTTTTAAACTTACATTAGATACCAAGGTACGGTTGTAGGGAAAACACAGACTTTTAGTTTAGTTTAGAAAAGATTTAAATTTTGTTTGGACAGATATGTATTATTTGGTATAATAAAAAAAAAAAAATTGTGACTTTTGATAACTGGCCCTCTGGCAGTATAATTTTCATCAACAAATGCAGCCAAAGCTCCCCCTGGTGGTAACAGATTTAAACACAGCGATACGGGGCGTAATTGTCCTCTTTATCAATCAAAAGCCTCTTTTCCTTACATTTTTTGCAGACAGCGTGGAGCCAGAACTTTTGCACACTTACAGCAGGATTGACCCTTATGATACGTTGATCCTGTGCGTGCGAGTCGCCGTCCTCACAGCCGTGACGCTGACTGTCCCCATTGTGCTCTTTCCTGTAAGTTCGCCTTCTGTCGCCTCCACCAAAAAAAACAGTATTGTGTCCCGATGCCTTTGACGGAAGATTTGGTCTGCCCCCGCAGGTACGCAGGGCCATCCTGCAGATGCTGTTTCCCACCAAGGCTTTCAACTGGCTGCGTCACATTGCCATTGCCCTCACTCTGCTCACCTTTATCAACATGTTGGTGATTTTTGCTCCCAACATTTTGGGCATCTTTGGCATCATTGGTAGGTGCTGCACTGCCAAACTTTTTTTTTTTTTTTTAACCCCATCTTGATGAAGACAATAAAGGTTATTTTCCAGTGAGAGACAACAATAAGAACAGGGCCAACACAACACAACACAACAGTCAAGAGCAGGCATGGCCAAACTATCAAGCTTTTTAATCCGGGCCGCCAAACTTGAAGAAACTATATTATTTTATAATTTTAGTATTTTAAGAGTGATTTCAATAAAGAGCTAAATAGTGTAGGGCTTCAAAGACAGATATTTTGTTCATTTTGAATAGATGTTGACACACGTTTTCTACATATCCCATTATATATCAATCGGTCAGCAAAACACTCCATCCATCTGCTCCTGCTCCGGCCCCTCTGTTAGAACCCATTGTGGTCAGGAGGCTATTTTGCTCCTCAATTATGCAAACAAACTCAAAATAAACACAAACAGCTGATCTAATTTCCTGTTGATCTTTGGCTACAGGTGCTATTCTATATGCAGTGATATAATAGTTCACTTGTTGTATCTTGTTTGCACACCGCATCCTTGACATGGCACGGTGTTGCTACTCATCTATTTCCTGGCTTGAAGAGCAGAAAAAAACTAAGCCACGAAATTTGAACAGTTCATGTTTGAACTCAGGGAAAGCAACATTTGACCTGAGCGTCAATATTATTGCCATGCTCTGGCCTCCCTTGTCGGGCATGCTGTACTGATTACAGGTAATGACTGAAAATATAAGAGGTGTAAGGGCACCCGAGGGCATCTTCAAAGCAGTACTGAGAAACGTGCAGGCATAAAATACACGTGGGGTGCAAAGTCCACATGGCAAATGTGTAATTTACAGAAACAGAAAGGAAATCAGTTGGTGCAACTGAAGGGGTTCAGAGCGTTGAAGCCCAGCAAAGTTTTTTTTTTTTTTTTTTTCCTAGTACTGCAGGCCAAATGCAGGTTATAGACAGGTCAGAAAAACAATATCAACTCAGCTTGATGGAGTGATGCCTACTTATCTTTCCGTGCACATCGTGACCTGAGTGCTGCAGGCAGTTCATGTGTTTAAGTGCCCTTATTTTTCAGCTCTGCCAAGTTGGGAGTGGGCAGACCAATCATTCAGCAGCTGGAGCTAAACCTGTGTGTGCAGAAGAAACAATACAGGAACTTATTTTGTGCTCATTGTATGCAGGAAGTTTCAATTCATCCTTCTTTAGTTGGTTTGAGTCGGCACCCTTTAAGCATTGTAATTTCTACGTTTGTCCTATTTAAACCGACAAAATAGGAACAAGAGATGATTTTGGTTTGACGAAGGCAAGACATTGTGAACTTCTACAACTTACAATTCAATGGCATGATTTGCTCCAAGGCTAATGACTATTATTTTAAAGTAACTAGTTAAAAACTCAACATTAAATGGAAACATGCAGTTGTATTATGTAAACTAAACCTGCTTCTCGAAAAAGAGATGGACAGTGCCTTTACAATAAGTAAGGAAGGGCAAGGAAGATTTACTTTACCGCCACCTGGTGACCCTGTCACATTAAAGGTTACATTTTCTGCCCATTTTCTGATCTTTAATTTTCATCCGCAACTCCAGTCAAGCGCCTAGACAGTGTCATTTAAAAAACCTCTTCAGCCTCCTGCTAAAACTGATGCTTTGTTAGTAGTCGTGATGTGGACGCTGAAGGAAGAATGAACACCTGACTCAAGTCGTCACTTACTGTTTTAGAATTATCGACTGTGCCCCTTCTGCATCACACATGCCTAACTTGCAGAAGTGAGTGTTTTAGCGCACACTCTCTGAAAAGTGGTAGAAGTAAAAAGAAATGAATAAATGGAATTGACAAAGGCACATGTGCTTAAAAAATACGCGAAGCGATGCATGCTATGAAACCTTTAAAAGTTAAGCGTTTAATTGTAAATTCTAAGAACAAACAGCGACATCAAGTGGTCACGTTTTAGATCGCAGCGCTCTTTCACTCCCCCCTCCCTCTCCCAAGCTGGCCAAGCT
Source organism: Nelusetta ayraudi (assembly GCF_046127955.1). Taxonomy (NCBI): domain Eukaryota; kingdom Metazoa; phylum Chordata; class Actinopteri; order Tetraodontiformes; family Monacanthidae; genus Nelusetta; species Nelusetta ayraudi. The sequence goes on along the minus strand of NW_027466100.1, from coordinate 720,675 downwards.
CACCTGTGTGTTTACACACACAAACCTAGAAACCTCGTTCACCTTCTTCTTCGTTGGTTTATTGAGGACACAAGAGTTCACCTTAAATATGACACACGCTGTCAGGTGAGCTGGATTGTCCACACTGGGCTTCCTTAGGAATATGGCCGTGCAAGATGTCAGCTAACTGGGAGCTTTATGTATTTCCATGGGTAGGAAAACCAAATTAGTTTTATTTTACTGCGCATATACACTTATATGAATGTATTTATGGGCAATATATTAAACCTTTACCAATATAAAATCATAAATCGGGCAAAGCTTACACACAAGTGTTCCCCCCTGCAGTTTGTACACACTGTTCTAAGTGACCGTTAATGTTGTCTGTTCCCAGGTGCCACCTCGGCTCCATGCCTCATTTTCATCTTTCCGGCCGTCTTCTACATCCGCATCGTTCCCAAAGACAAAGAGCCAATGACCTCTGTCCCCAAGATATTGGTGAGACCTTGAAGAGTGTTTTTCCAAGTGACAGTCGTGTGAGTGTGTGTGTGTGTGTGTGTGTGTGTGTGTGTGTGTGTGTGTGTGTGTGTGTGTGTGTGTGTGTGTGTGTGAAACGCACGGCCCTGCTGTGTTTTTGCTCAGCGCACTTAATAACCACTGTTTTGTGTTTTCTACATTGCTTTTCCAGGCCGCTTGTTTCGCTGCGCTGGGCGTATCTTTCATGGTGATGAGTCTGAGTTTCATCATCATCGACTGGACTACAGGGGGTGGGCTTGCAGCAAAGGGCCACTAGATGGCGCTTCAGCAACAATCGACAGTGGTACCGCACCGACAGTTAATGGCTCCAGTTTCTCTACCTGACTAATCAATTACCTCTCGTAACAAAATGCTGTAAACTCAGTTTAATGGTGTTCTTTAACACACGGCATCTGGAGGAGGATACTAGTGCATATTTTACTGTTAGTTGCCATTTTGTTTCACTACACACAAACAGCTGCAGCTGGTACTGTTTGTCAATGACAAAGACTTCACGGAGGCCTTACTGCAGATATTTGTCAGGGTTGCTCTCTAGAGTAGTGCACAGTTCAGACTTATTTTCCAGGTGAGTTAACTGTCCATACCGGTGCCCTGGTGCCTTTTACTAGTTAGAACAGCACTTAGAGACAGGATAGAAAATGAAACTGTATATTTATTCAACTACGTTTTCTTTTCTTTTCTTTTTTTTTTAAATCTTAAATAATTTAAATTTAACTACTGATCCAAACACAATATTAAAGTTATATATATATATGTATTTTATTTTTTAGCTTACAATAAATAGCTGATGGAAGGTGTTACAAAAGACAGTATTGTAGATGTATTGATTAATAGAAAGTTTATTTTCACTTTCTCCCAAAACACACAAGCAAAAAATACAATGCAAATCCTCCTGCTTAGTTAATTTTTGTTTTGTTTTGTTTTTTTAAATACTGTATGAACATTTGAAAACTACACCCATTTTAGTGTTTCAACTGAATGAAAACTGAGGTCAGTTTAAGTAGAGTTAAAATTATGAAGTGAAATTCTCACGTAATTGCCTTGAAACAAGATGGTTCCGCACTAAATCACATCTTTGTAAAGTACAGAACACAAAGAAACTGAAGCAGTTAAGGGCTAGCTGTTGAAAGTATATTTAGAAACAGTTAAAGGTCCCATATTAGGCAAAGTTCACTTCACCGGTGTTTTCTACCAGTATTGTAAACTGCCTATACATGAAAACCATCCTTAACTTTGGTTTGTGCTATTACTTAGACAGTGTGGGCTAAAACAAACAGACCTTGTGTGGCTCTTTTGACATCACGGATTTACCCCTTTCATTTTAGTGACGCCCTCCATGAGTTTGACTGTCCTGTTTTCATCCACAAATGAAGATCCAAAAATGTGCATAATATGGGATCACTGACAAATGAAAGTAAAGAAACCCTAAGCTAATTACTATGCGACAACCTTCAAGACTAAATTTCCCCCAGTTATTAAAAAAATAACAGAAAATCTTGAGAACGTGGTAGAAACAATTAACACTGAGATTTTAAGATACATTTCCTTGGCAATACATTTTAATATACATGGAGATCCATGCAAATAAAACAGAGAAACTCCATTCGGGGAGTAGCCTTGTGTTTAGTTCTGTCTAAACAGTGGTCACACCACTTGAATTTGTTAAGGCAAACCTACTGATGGGTTTGGGAAAGTTAAAGAAATTGTAATTTTTTTTTTTTTTTTTTTTTAATAATTTGAATGTCTTTTGCCCTGATTTGGTTGTGATGTCTCTTATGTACTGCTTTGTAGTATGTTGATCTATTTCATACTTTGTGGCTATTTAGGATTTGAGATTTATGTCTTGCATGCCACTGTGACATTTGCCCTGGGGTCACTACGGTTAAATGCGCAGTAAATGAGATTTCCTGCCCACTCTGTCATTGATGTTATCATAAGTATAGTCTATTTTGCATAGAGATGTGTAACACAGTTTTGTCCGATAGTCAACATTATTATACCTTCTAGATTCATAGAACCAATAGCTCAAATAAATATATAAAACACAATATATTTTTAGTCATGTACAAAACATGGATGACGACATTAAAACAGCACAAAATACTTGCTGCTTTTCCCCAAAGAGGATTTACAAAACTCTCAGGGTTCAGAGAAATCCTGTGATGACCACAACTTGGATTTTATTTATATATGACTATGTTGTGCTTATGTCACGGTTTTGATTCATGATTCCTTCGGATTCAATGATGAACACCAGCAGAGGAAACCTTTAGTCACGCATTCACCTGTGCCCTTGCTTATAGACACGCAATTGCTGAGGTGCAAATGCAGGTTTGACAATTGACTACCTACTGCGATCTGCCTTTTAAACAGACACAAGTTTGAAAACACATGCAGTCTATGGAATATGCATTTTCGGGTACATAAGCAAACCAAGATCATATTTTATTATATCTTTTCAGAACACAACCTATCAGAGTGACTTTTCTATATAATAATTCTAATGTTTTGTGTATGGATGGGGAACATGTGAATCTGTTGTGTATATAAATGTAAACCTTTTATATTTGTGATGCATATTGACAGTAGCTTATGATGTGTATATAGCAGGAACAGTTTTAGTTTGCCATTAAAATAATTTTAGATATTTGTCTTTTGTTATTGTTTGCTTTTGACAGAGGCTACCAGGAATTTTTTCACATGAATGACTGAATCAGTGGGTTGGGGGGGCATTTGGCAAAGGGTCTTACACCACACCACACTAAAGCATCTCAAGTCATATCTGGATTCTGGGCTGGATTCTCTTTTTGGGGAAGCTCGACGCTCAAAGAAGAAATTTAATGTCACCCTAACTAACCCTGACCCGACGACAGTAGGAGCAAGCGGGTGTATGCTTATTATTGATATGCTTTTGTGAAGGTTTCCTTTTCTCTAATTCATAGGAACGGTGACAGGCCGACTGTTGTAAGGCCAAGCCAATTGTTAGTATACTAACAACGACAGTAACCATTAGAACAATTAAAAAAAACAAAACAAAAAAACAGTCGTGCATACATTTCAGGAATCTAACTGTCGCCACCCCTGTGTGAGTCATGATATCACCCTGCGGCCACCCCAAGCAAACATCTCTGCCTCTACCACTGAACGTTAAATATGGAAAACACAAGGCGCCACATATCAAAAGCAAATGTCTGCATGCTCGTGTCCGTTTGAGGGCGCTGTCAACCCACCATTCCGCCGAGAAAACGGTCGACGCGCACACGGGCGCAGGCCTGAAACACACCGTTAAACGTGCCGTTTTTCGTGCGTCCGACGCTGACGGACGAGTGGTGACGACGACAGCGGCGGCGGCGGCGGCACACGACGGCGGCGCCTGTAACTTCGTGGGGGTTGTGTCGGTGGAATGACGACGCTGCCTGGCTGGCACAGCGCCCACTGCAGTTTGCGCAGCGCACTCGTCGAATCATAGCGCCTCGTGGGGCTTCCGCTTTAATTGGTGCTGCCTGCGCGCGGACGTCGCACCTGCTTTTAATTGGGCCGCCGCGGGACCAGGAGTCCGAGTGACGTGGGGGGCAGCTGGGGGAAGACTCTTCAAACCTCCACCTCCCCGCAGGACAGCAGGGGCTGACCTGGACGACCGACGGACGCATTCCGAGGACTGCGGCGGCTCCCCCCCTCTCCCCCCCACCTCCACTCAGTCACAGGCCGGCGGGCGGGCGACGACTCGGCGTGTGTGGAATGGACGCAGGACGCAGGGTTTCCGGCGTGGGCCAGCGGTGACAGCCTCACAAACCTCCAGAGAGCCAACGGTTCGGCTTCACCCGTGAGCTTCTAACTCACCAAAGGAGGGACACGCGTTGACTTTATTTCATTTTTTTTCTCCTTTGCCTTCGGGGGAGTGTGGATCGCAAACTCCTGTGAAGTGGGGCTGCACCATTCTTAATTCCTAGGCATCGGCTGACAACCATCACCACCCCGCCCCCCCCCTTCCTCCTCGTTTTTTGTTTGTTTGTTTGTTTGTTTTGTCCGTGTCCGAGTGTTCGGAGCCATGGGCTGCACGGTGAGCGCCGAGGACAAGGCGGCCGCGGAGAGGTCCAAGATGATTGACAAGAACCTGAGGGAGGACGGGGAGAAGGCGGCCAGGGAGGTGAAGCTGTTGTTATTAGGTAGGTCCGATGGTGGTGGTGGTGGTGGTGATCATCCTCATCATCGTCTCCTTAACTTTCAGGGGGACAAATCTGAACATGGCACAGTTGACACCTGATTGTGCACACAGTCTTTTGTTCATGCAAGCGTGAACCACCTCCATCCTCACAGGAAGATGGTTGCTTTGCTTGTGCAGCCTTTCTGTAAATGCTCCTGTATCCTTCATCCTGGTTCTAGACGACTCATTGGTCACACCTGGAGACAAGTCACCCATTATCAGCCGATCAAGAAGCCGATCACAGCTTGGAGCTGGCGCTTTGCCCGGGAAGCTTGATTTAATAGCCTGTATTGAACCCGAGCACTGACTTGAGGTCTTGCTCTGGTGAAAAATATATACACAAAACCCCATCCTGTTTGCCTGCTGGCTGCGGTGAGAAAAATGAGCTGTATTATTAAATAAAACATTCGGGGTGTGGGCGAAAGCAACATCTTGCGCCTCATTCCCGCTTATCTGCTTTTCTGAATCAACTGACTTTGCCTAGGCTTGCCTGAGTGCATGTGTGTGGCAGGGAAGTGCCCTAGATTTTAGAGGGTGGGATCCAGAAAAATTGGCCTTTCAAATTTGGACCTTCTTCATTCCTGGTGCGTGTTAACACTTTAAACTTAGTTGGAGTTGAGAGAAACAGTCCTGTCTCGGTGGGCAAGAGCAACACGAGTGAAGCAGCTGCACCATGATTGTCAGGCTGGAAATGCTCTTGTGAAGGTTTTGCCATCCTGGTATGTGGAAATCTGCATCTGATTGCTTCTTTGGATTTGGAGCGCAGCAAAACCTGTCTTCCTTGTTTAGTCCTTTTTATGTAGGTCACTTGAAACTTAAATAATGATTGGCTCTGCAGAATTACAACACCTGTGCAATGTTTGATGCCGGAGAGGACAGTTCATTTTTTATCTTGAATAAATGTCCTAACACTGATGCATTTTAGAGGATGAGCTTAATTGCTGGCATATCGAGTCAGGATTCGATCAAGACACATTTGACAAATCTGCTCTAAATCTTCGGCTGGCCGGGAGTGTGACTGGACCAATCAGAGGAAAGGAGAAAGAAGCGGTAGATTCAGGCGGTACAAGAAGCTACAACGGTGAATGCATTTTAAAAACTTAAGATTCAAGTTGTGATGGACTTGAGAATGATTGACTTGTCGGGGACAGTGGTGTGAAACACAGTGGGCATGTTGGACAAACTGATGTCCTTTGCAAAGAGTGAGGCATTTTGCTCAGCGTGCGTGCAGTCAAAGGTGTTCAGAGGGAAGGCCAGTAAAATGCTGCCAGTTTGCATGAAGCCCCAGGAGCCAATTAGCTCGCCCCCAAGGGGTGTTGATCTTTTCGTGGGTTGCAGTGTTAACTGAGGTGGAGGTTGGCGCTGCCACGCTTCCACCCATCAAAGAGCGCTTAAACCATTAATGATCATTAGCACGATAGCTTTGTGGTTCCTGGGAGGGACATTAACTTCCTGCAGTGGTGTGAAAATTAAGCTCAGATGTTGCTGATGTTTGGCTCGAGGGCTCGGAGTTGTGGCATTTTGATAGAAAAACCCAAATATGATGTTTTTGTATGTAAATCATTTGCAGACTTTGCAGAAATCCCCCTGGCTGGGCCAGAGTGCCCATCTCATGTCATATATCTGCGGTCTCACGCACCTTTGTTTGTTACACGTTGTTTTTCTGAACCCCTGGATTTCTGGGAAAAAGAACCCCACACACATCGATCACTGTTTTTCCAGTGCAAGTGTTTTGCCGCACCGGTACACAACACTATTTACTGAAAAGCCTGCAGCAGGAGGTTTCTCTTTGTTGACTGTAGTCAGTCACTGAGTCATGAGAGGGAAGTGTCAAACAATTTTTTTTTTAATGGATCACAGAATCTTCCTTGTTTATTTGCCAGAAATTCCCAGAAAAACCAAGAATTGGTCATCTTTGTTCTTCTTCCTTGCCAACAATGTTGCCCGGGTAACTGAAGTCAAAACTGACCCGATTTTGTTCAAGTTCTCTGTTTTATTTGACAGTGAGGAAGTGCAGGAAGGGAACATCTGAAATAAACAATGTGGCGCAGAACAAAGCCAGTCAGGTTTTTTTTTTTTTTTTGGGGTTTGGGCAGTTTAACCAGAGATCTAATGCATCCTGTGGCTGGCCAGGGCTGATGCATAAAGCCAACGGGGCTGAAAGAAAACAGGATGCTGGCTGTTGTAAGAAAACATAGATTGCAACATATTGCACCATAATTGAGAGCTCAGCTGGAACCATGAACAAAAACTCAAGCTGTACCACATTAGATGTGCATGCATATACGTGCAGATTACTAACAAAAAATATTTGCTATCTATCCATCTATCTCCCATCTATCCATCTATTGATCTGTCTATCTGATTAGAAATAAGGAGCCGACATGGTAGACTGAAAAGGAATTTCAGATTCATAAAATAAGGACTCATTAATAATCACAAATTCTTTTCACATTTCCACTCAAATTGTTTTGCTGCATTATTTCATCAAATCACGAGTCCTTTTTTTTTTTTTTGGGCTACATTCTTATATTATATGCAGGACAAATTAAATGGGGATATCTTGTTATCTCTAGTGAAGAATCCCATAAATCAATGGGATCCCTCTGCTGTGGCAGGCAAGAAACAGTGTATGTGCGTGCGTATGGTTGTTTGTCTCTGCACGTCACTTGTATAGGCTCCAGCCCCCCCCCCCCGGGCCCCCCAACATGCAGCCATGCCTGGGATAAGCTGCGAGAGGTGATGGATGGACGGCTAGTCGGCTCGATCCATTTAGCCTGCGTGTAAGCCACTATTCACTTACCTCTGCTGAATTGACACGAGAGGGAAAACGTTGGAGCGAAAACAGCTTGGGATGCTTTGCAATGCTGTCGTTAAAGGCCTTTCCCGCTTGATTAGTGACGCCGGAGGGAAAAAAATTCTTATGCGTTGTAGATATTGGCGGCTTGTGGATTGAGTTGAAACGATGAAAGTGGTGCTTTATTAACCGGGGTTATGAAAAGTGTTACAGTACTGTGCCGTAGATAATTTTATTGAAAATTATTGTTTTGGATTATCGTTTGGTAGATAGTATGAAACCTCAAAAACCTGTGTAATTACTGTGTTATTACAAGTAATCGGAGGGATGTTTGGCCTGAGAGGTTAATTTGCTGCTTTTGCCCAACGTGCACCACAGATTCACTGAAAAACAACCCACATATAAATAAATGTATGCTTTTTTTAGCATTTCCTATACAGGCCTTCGCCGCAATTTACCTCCGATGTGCTACCAGACGGTAATAACAGTGTTTCACAGACATGACTCTCCTCTCGTGACAGAGCCAGGGCTCAGGGTGAGACTGTCCACTGGCCACAAACTCACAGAACATACTTATCTTGTGTTAGTCACGTCTTGCTGAACACCTCTAAGCCCCCCGTAAATGCATGTGTCCGCCCGTGTGCTGACCAAGCAAATATCGGATCCTCACCCTGGTCACGTAGATTACACAACGGACTTATCGACGTGTTGTTAAAAATAAAGAACGACCTCTCCTCAAGAAAATAATCCCTTTTGGGGCTTCGCGAAAGATTACAATTTCTCAGAATTCCAGCAGTGCTTTTTTTTTTTGTTTTGTTTTCACGGGCTGGGCTGCCCGTGGGTTGGGTCACAGACCAAGTGTTTAATTTCGGGTCGGTGAGATATGTGTGTGTGCTCTCTGTCATAAAAAGAAGACGTGATCCCTGAAGCAGGAGGATGGTTTACGACATCCTGTGCAGGGCCCCAGAGCCAGTGTTTAAATTTGAAATGGTTGTTATATCAACGATTCTTTTTCGAATAGTATTTCACTCTAACGCAGTTTTGTTGAAGACGCTCAAACTGACTCGATTCCCTGCAGATATACTGTACCTTTTCGCCCCCTCTATAATTTACCTTATTTAATCTCTTTCGGGCCGTTCATCTTCCCTTTATCAACACCGTTCCACACTCTCAAGCTACACCAAAGCCTGCTGATGTCGGGGGCGTTAAATTCCTTAGTAACACCTTGGCCTACTTCAACTGAAGATTTTTTCGAAAAGTAATCAGAACCCATGGCAGCTTAATAGAGATCTGAGGGAGATAACAGGATAAGGGATGAGAGCCAGAGGTGGTAGGTGGCAGAGCGAAAAAGCAGAAGCTCTGATCACGGTTGTGCTAAATCTGATGCAAATGATGTTATGCAGAGATGGCAACAGTATTGTGGCGGTGTAGCGTGCCAGTGCACACATTCGTGACAGTTGTAAAAGTAAAAATGAGCAGTGCCCTCTACCCTGTTAAAATCTGGAAATCTGTTGGAAATGTTTTGTAATAATGAGTTTGGTAACCTGCTATGTCATCAGACTTGAAAATCATCAGAATATTAAACAAGTCGTAATATAAGTTCGGTTTTCCTTGACTTAAAAAAAATGCATTCATTAAATATTGTTCTAGAACCGTTCTATAAAAACTCAATTTAAACTTTGTGCGTTTTTGAAAATGTCTCTTTCCATCGACTGTCTCGGTTCCGGAAACTATGTTTAAATCAGGCTGATGAAGTACTGTTAGTTGGACTCACTGCGACTGTTGTGGAAATGGAAAAAGTGTAGGCAGCTGTAATGTATACATCCTAACGTGTTTAAAATAGCCCACCAGGACCTGCTTGCCCAGGTTCTGAAATCTCCTCAAGACTTTTCTATCTGAGACCAAGACCAGAGTGTTGAGGCCGAGGCAAGACTGCGTAGAAATGGTCCCCAGACCACTCTCGAGACCTACAACACTCCAAGACTGGTCTTGGGTGCTACAACGCTAGGTTGAGGGAAAATCTTTGATTTGGGTGTAAACATGCTAACATTTTTTTTTAAAATCCCAGATAAATGATCACAATTCCTTGGCAGAGTGTCTAAAGGCAAAACGGGCAAGCCAAGACAAAACCATTTTCAGACCATTTGACCGAACCTCTTTCACTCTGTGATTGATTTTCGACCTTGTGTCTTTCTCTTCCTGTTTATCAATTTACTGCTGCTGTTGAGCTAAAGCACTGGGATTAAATTCAGTTTCCAAATATTTAATATATTATGACGCACACGCTGAAAAATGGTGTGCAGTGGTGTGAGGTGGAATAAATGCAGCAACCACAGAAGATTAAAAGATATATTTCAGATTCACAAGTTGCACAGTGAGATTTTCGCTGTTGAGTAGTAAGTGAACAAAAATGCTAATGCCTTTACGGCAACAGGCTGCGTGCAATTATCCATTATCTAAACACACTATTGCAGACAAACTTAATTTTTTTGGATGTACCTCTGGATTAAAAAATAGATAAATCCAGGAATTTTTTTTTTTTTTTTACTTCAACTCCAGCTATAGCTAATGGTGCATTAACCCTATCACTTTCTCATTTCCCACTTTGTTTTGTACGCGACTGTCAATACCGTCCTCTTAATATAATCTGGGCCATCTCTTTAAGTGAGACCCGAGGCTCATCAGCACATCTTCTAGTGCCCTCACTAAACAACTCAGGAACTCAGTTAATAGCGTATTGATCTCCGGTATCGTCGGATGGAGTTCAGACCAGATTTAATACGCGCAGAGACCTGCTCCCCGGGCTAATGGATTGGTTATGTATCAAAGAGGTCCAAACCTGAGTAGGACACACAGGCTGCCTGCATATTTTATGACCCGTTATGTTTTATTCTATACCATCTGCTCACTTTTGTAGCAGGCACACAAGATTTTTATTTTAAACATTCTGTCGTTTTTCTTCTATCATAGCGCGCGACGTGAGAATTTATATTTGCAGATCTGGTTTGCTTTGATTTTGTGTTGTGCTTTGAGTTCCACGGAATATATTGCAGAACAACCTTGCAGTCTGCAGCTGGTAACAACATGCTCGAATGTCTGGTCAGCTCTTTGTCTTTGTAGTCATTGTGTTAACAACGGTGTTGTCGTTGGCAATGTTGTTTGACAAATCTTCATTCCGGCAAATCCCATTTAAAGTGGAGAAGCATGAGATCACTTTCATCTTTATGATGGCACTTTTTCCATGCAAGCTATAAACACAGGGCTACATATATTGTTTTTCTGGAGAGCTATGACATTTTTTTTCCAGATATTGTTTATGCAAGACTGCTCCAATAAAACCTAGGATGTAGACCAAATATCTCAAAATGGGAATAATATCAGATCTCTCCATATATATATATATATTGTGTATTTCAGCTTTGTCGCTTATTCTAAAATTCCACCATATTACCGTCAGAGAGAGCCTGTTATCGTCACCGGTTTTTGACAGAGTGGTCCTTTCATCAATGTAAGCGCGCCCGCGAGCCCAGCTCCCATTCGGCTGTCGGCTCTGCCAGGTCTGACCTTTCATACGCCAACAGTTACCTAGATATGCTTTCCAGCTGGACGCGCGACACCCCGCCCCTCTCTGAGAATGCCAGCTGCTAACAACCCCAGCAACACAGACACCTCTCCGTCACGTGATGAAGAATAACCCTTTTATGTCAGGTGTGCCGGGCCATTTTTCTTTCCCTTGTCCAATCTTGCACACCGACCCGTATGCATGCAAATGTGAGTGGAGCGATTCTGGCTGCACAGCTGCGTAACCAACAGTGACGATGTGGCGCTGGTGCCGCGACGCCGCCATTCAATTGGAAGCGCTCCCAAAGCGCTCTGCGCATTACGTCTCGCTGTGACTGATTCAGCGAAAGAAAGTCCTTACTCTTCATGATGGCCAAGTGTGCCAACACAGCAGACAAATGGGTTTTGGGCTCTTCTTTTAAATGGAGCCAGCTGCCCGGCATTCCTCCATTTTTTTTCTTCCTTTGTTTGTTTTTTTTTGTGTGTGTATGTGTGTGTGTGTGTGTTTTTGATCTTTAAACACTAGCTAACGTGGCGGTTTTAAGAAACATCAGGCGGTGGAAGAGTAAGCAGTGCGACTGCCAGGCAAACACCATCTGTCATGGACTGCTACGGTTGGGACCACCTCCCAGGCTCAGTAGATTGAGCGGTTGTGAGAAAGGGCTTGGAACAGGCTCATATCATCGTCTCATTTGGCTGTCTTTATCATTGAGGGAGGACTGCTGCACGGTGGCTTTACTTTCAATTATTTGTTGAGTTTGTTTAGATCCCCATATTCAAATGTCAATCTGCCAGAGGTAAATGGATTTGTATTATGATCATTTCTTTTTTTCTTACAGGATTGTGTGTGTGTGTGTGTGTGTGTGTGTGTGTGTGTGTGTGTGTGTGTGTGTGTGTGTGTGTGTGTGTGTGTGTGTGTGTGTGTGTGTGTGTTGCAATTTATTAGGTCAGTTTCTCAATGTTTAGTGAATGGGACCTCATTATTTTGAGGGGTTTGCAGTGGTTGATCTGTCAATATACAGGCCTGATTCAGTCTCTTATAAATGGGTATTGCCCAATTCTATTCTTGCCCCGGAGGCTTAAAGGAGGACTTTGCCAGCAGAAAGACTAAATTGGGTCACCAGTGTTGTGAAAAAGTTCAGTTATTTCTTTTAATCAGCACCACCACAGGCAAAGGCAGAAAAGGCCTTTTATGTCCGGACAGAGGAAACCTGACCTGAAGGCGCTGTGATTGGTGCTACCTAAGGCCTTTCCAGCGAGAGCTGGGATGAATGTTCTTGTGGAACAGCGGCCTGGCCACTGCGTAAATGTGATGAAAAATTGTGTGAGTTCAGAATGTGACAGAATTAAGTCTCAATCACAAATGATCATAACAGCAATTTTACAGAAAACTAATGTTTCGACTGCTGTTTCCAGCTCACTTCTGCAAACCTGGAAAATCTCCATCGGGTTGCCGACTGTATTTGGAGGGAGGCACTTCTTTGAGAAGGAACTGGAATCATGTGAAATCCGGGACTTGGTTTCAGTCACTGTTGCCAAACACCACCTCACCACCTGAGCACAAGCTCAGTCCTGCTTGGCTGCCGGCTTGGACCTCATTCCTGCTGGCAGGCCTAGCTTGTCTATTGGCTGTCGCTTCCTTCTAGATGTGCTTCAGGTCTTCCTCGTTGTGTTCCGGCTCATTCAGGTTGTCCGGTGTCAACTTCTAGAAGACGACTTTTAAAGTCCCCCCCACCCCCAATCTTTCCTCATTGGAGGGCTGATTTCACTGGTACAGGCCACATTCTCCTGATGTAAAATTTGTCATTGTAAGAAATCTTGTGAGCCTTTTTTTTGTCATCATTTTCAGCCATTGACTGAAAGTATTCTTCCTAAGACATCTGTGTCAAACAAAAAGACAAAGACAACTGAATTTGTTTAGAACTGTGAGTTAATTATGCTCTGATATTTTACAGGTAACTTATAATTAACAGGTTAATATTAAATGAGATTAGATTGTTGTCTTAACGCCGACTGAGTGACAATGTTTCATTTTCGACTCACTGCGGAAGGGCAAGTGTTTTTCTTTTGATCGATACACATTGCCCCTGAATAGTATAATTAATTGGGGGGGCTCTGCCCGGGCTAAGCACATATTGATTTTGTTGTAAATGACCCAGGTGATTGGTGTGTGTTGTTCTTGATATCTGACACTTGTGACGCGAGAGTCATCGAGAGTGGTGATTTATCAGTTAATATCCAGAGAGGAGACGGCGGCGACACCGGCTGCCCATTTTATTCGGTACAGTGTTCAATTGCTTGTTTAGACAAAGAGTTCATCAGCCAATCACACGACAGCCACTGTTACATCCTGGTGTATCAACCAATGGAAAACGATAACGTGTTGGTGCAAAAAGGTTTTGTTTTTCAGTTATTTACAGTGACAATGCGGTGTCAATAATGGAAGATGACTTGCTGACGTTCAAAGTGAGCATCAGAATGAGGAAGTCGGGGGATTTAAGTGACCGCAGACAAAATATCCAGTGGGGAGGAAAATACCTTGCTGGTGTCAAGAGGTCGGAGGAGAATGGCCAGATTGGTTGGAGACCATAGAAAGGCAGCAGGAACTCGAATAACCACAAATGACACCCGAGGTATGAAGAATAACACGTCTGAACACACAACGTCTTCAACCTTGTAGTCGTGCGCATACACTCAGTACACTGCAGTGAAGTGAACGAGTGCATGGACACAAAGTAGTGGAGAAAAAGAGAGAGTATATTCACTGAATTCCTGTTGCAACTGTTTTCAACATCAATCTGCTTTCTTAAAATGTCGAGTGAATTAATCATTTGCCTTTTTATTGGCAATCTTCTGTTCTTTTTATTTGGCCTCGGCTCCGCAGGTAGACACAAGTTAAATTGGCTCTGCGGTGTTTTGTGGCACTTTTTTTTTTATTGTTAATTTCTTCTGAAGAGGACATGTTGCCCATGGTGACTGTATTGCCGTATCGATAAGGCGCGAAGCCATGGACTGCAGTGGGTGAGTGGTGCTTTTAACACCCACCCACTGCTTTTAAGGATTCATTGAAAACAAAACTGGCAAGTGCTGAGGCGTAATCAGGTTTAAACCAAAGTGGTGGCGGAAGTGCAGAAGTGCAGTGCCTTGTTGCCGAGTGGGGAGAGTTTGATTGCACCGCATGCACACTGGAGCCGGAGTTTCACGCTGCAGCAGTGCGCAGGACGGCGTGCGGACGGTCTGGAAGTGAGAGTCTCTATGGATCAACAATGACCACATGATGTAACATTTGGATTAGGGAATATGTATTCACCAGTAACGAACTAACTAACAGTTAGCATGCAAATAACATATTGACTCTTTATAAACGACTTTTTAATGCCTTATTCTTCATGGCCATATTCCACAGCCAATAAACTGTTCCCTAATCCAGTCTTTATGCCATAACCCTAATCCTAACCCTCTTCCCTCATATTAGCGATCACATAATCCTGCTCAAAAGTTTAATGGTGGATAAATGTTGACTCATCTAACCAAAAATACCCTAATCAGGTAGATAGTGATTCGATGATTGGTCCATAAATGCAACCTTGCATGGCAGCTGGAACAGAACCTCACACTACCATCTTAAGCTCCCGTCAAAAGCCTTTCCAGTCAATTTTCCGTGTTTCCAAAAACCAGTCAGTGTGCTTCCTTTTAATAAGTCATCTCTGCCAGCTGTCCGTAAAAGACACGGAGGAACGCGAGAACCAACTGCGAGCCTTGCTGCTGCTAAAGGCAGGCTGGCGACTGGCTGCATGCTGCAGCAGCAACAGCATAATGAGAACATTTTTTCATTTTTGTCATTAGGAGTGAGCTTGAAGCCTGACTGGCTTTAACAGGAGGAGATAAGTCAAACACCGCCTCGCCACGGTGTTCTGCACATGAGCTGCAGCCTTGGGTTTTCGCTACCTGGTTAATCTGGCGGTGAAAAAATGTGAGTCTATACGAGTCGGGAGTCGGCTTTTAATTTGGGAGACAATGACCGTCTTATGGGCTCATTACCTGATGTATGTATGAAATACATCCAGCAAATTTGTAAGATGTTCCATCTGGGTGTCTGTGTGCATCGTCGACATAGTCGCACTTCACACTCAGTCCAAGAGACGCTAGCTTTTTGGACATGTAGAGCAGTGTGCACATAAGAAGCAAGTGGTTTATTGTTTGGCAGTGTCTGATTGCTTGTGGCTTGCTTTGTTTCTACCCAGTGAGCAATATTTTCATTATTTAGATGAAAAATGCATCTGCAGCTCTAAGATGCAGTGTTATGAATCGCACGCATTGGGCGTTCAGGCCACATTCAAAGTGCTATCACGGAGACGAACTGTTACCCCCGGTCACAGGAACTGGCGGCACATTTTGAGTGCGGTTGCCATTCTTCTTCTCTGCAGAGCTGCTCCTTGCGAGGCTGATGACCTACTTTCCCACTCCGGGCGATAACGTACTGTTGTGTAAAATGCCATTAAACATTCCTCCATCCATTTTCCTCTCTGCATGTGGAAAGGTTTTCAGCTCGCGGTTTCCGCCTGCGAAAGTTCGAAAACCCGTTCGGAACACCTGCTCACGATCTGCGTGTGGCATTGTGATCGCCTACATGCAGTTTGTGATGGGGCTTTGCTCTCTGACAGCTTGAAGTTGTGGAATGTTTGGTGGATTTTTAGAAGGATTGCGTGTTAGAAAAACTGACTGATTCCTTAATAAAAAAAAAAAAATAATAATAAAAAAAGCCAAAAGGAAATAGTTACCCATTTCCTACAGTTACAAATCTGTACTTAGTCTTACTAGCGCGCGGTTCGCCTTTCTCCCATAAATTTGTTTCATGTTTTTTTTGGTTCATTCCAAACCTACATTTCTCAAAATAATCTTTCACATCTCATTGCTGTTGCCTCTGTGGTGAAGTCAGTTTTACATCCCGACAGTCCTGACAGGTAAAAGGAGAAGTCGGGTGATGAAAGGTAAGAACACATCAGAGCTTAAAATATATTTAATATTGATTTTTTTTTTTTTTTTTTTTTGCGAATATGCCAGAAATATCCTTGCAGGTGGGGCATGTGTTGATTTGCGGAATAGCTTCAGAAAAAAAACGCTGCACCATTAAAAAAAAAAAAAAAAAAAAAAAAAAACAACAACCCACATTTGAATGGTTTCCACTGTAGGAAGTGAACTCTGATAGAAGAGCTGTGGCTTTTATTTGTGGTTTCAAGCATTTTTTCTCCTGAATAGCGTTTTCATTGGGCCTGCAGATGGATTGTTGATAGAAATGATGCCATTTAAATCCACAAGACAGGCCTCAGCGAATCAATCAGACTGTTTGACTGTGAAAAGATGCATTTGGAATTACTAGATTTGCTGAAAGGGGCCTAAATAATCTGCTAAAATCCCAACAGGAAAAGCTTTGGCTCAGTGTATCGTTCAGTGCATCATTTATTTCAGTGCTACAGTTGCTTTTGGGAAATTCTGTCCATCGTTTCCTTCCTCTCCATTGTAAGTCGTATGATAAGTCAAGTGCTCAAACCCCCAGTCATAAATCACGCGTAAGGTCAAGTGCCTTATTGGTCGTTGTTATAGAAACGGTGAGACAACAGAGTCACCTCTAGCTGAGCGAAAGCCAATAAAAAAAAAAAAAAAAAACAGCGCACGCGTGACAACAGAAAGTACAGCAGTGCACCGTGGCTTTTCGCACGTCGTCGGTGCAGAAGCTCAAGAAAAGAAATGTCTGTCGAGCGAGTGTGTCACCACTGCGTTCGAACACGCGCGTATACATTTCCCCCCAAAAGACGGCGAGGCTTGCGCGCGCGCGCTTCAGCCGCGTTCCAAAATAGCGGCGGGGATAATTGTTGTGCATTGTGCCTCGCGTCATCAGCGACGCCCAGAGGAGGTTAACCTATAAATGGCGGCAGAAGCTGCTCGGATCTGAGCAGTCGTGACACCGTCGGCGGTGGCCCGCTGAGCCCCGGGGATGAGGAGCGGAGGAGGAATCGTGTCGCAGCCGGGCCCGTGAGTCATTCTCCCGTGGCTCTCTCCCAGACAACAGAGGGCCTGTGACGCTGACATATGCTGCGATGTGACTCAACTTCAACGCCCCGGCGGCCGGCTGCGCGGCAAACGTGTAAAGGAAAAGATTTCTTTCAATTCTTTCTATTGGTAAAAGCTCAGCATGTTGCCCCCTAAACGCATTAATAAAAGTGTACACTTGCAGTGCAATAAAAGTAATTTGGTTTTCCTACCCTGAGAATGCTTCTCTTATAAGAAGGTGCTGCTTAGCTGCCATCTTGTCCCGCCATATACGAAACCTTGTCCCGGATACGGAATGCGCTGTCAGGCGGGCTTCCTTAAATGCCAGGCTTCCTTCAGAATCTCACACACCGGACCTTTAAGTGATATTTTGTGGCATTTGTAGCGCAGTTGTACTCGGAGCGCTCTGTTCATCACCGATAATCAACAGCAAATCAACAGCAGACGTGTTTTTTTTGTTGTTGTTGTTTTTTTTACGAAGCAGTGCAACAATCAACGCGACTGAAATACAAATGACACAGATCCACTTTTTTGCACGCTGATTTGAGTTCCTAATAGGGAAAACTGAGGCCCTTTGGTCGCCCCCTGGAGGTTGATTGCTGTAAAAGTCAAAAACGCATCCAGTAAAATGTGTGATTGTAGCCGGGCTGACGTCATGATGCATCATTCAAGGTGTTGAATGATGTTTTTCCATTCTTTTCCATTGAATGAAGGTGGCATTCACAGGGTTCCTACTTGCAGTCATCAATCAACTAAATCTGTGTACTTTATTTTGAAAATGAATGGTGTATATTCATAATGCACCATACTAGAACTCTTCCTGGGAAAGTACCTGTGACTTCCTCGTAAACGTGCTGGTTTCAGTCTTTGTTCCTGCTTGTGCCCCCCCCACCCCCCCTTCTGTTTTTCTTCTTTGCTAATGAGCGGAGCGGCGGCTTCTTGTCATCGTCGTCTTGTGTTCTTCTTCTTGTTTTTCTTCAAAGATTCCCACTTTGTTGGTTTGTCTCGCCGGGACTCTCCACATCCTGGCCGTCCCCTCATGTTTTGCACCTTACTCTTGTTTACCTGCCGGGTCTCTCCCCTGCGGAACATTGTGTCTGCGCGTGTTTGATTGTCCCCGTCACTTTGTGTGTTTTCCTGTACGCAGGTGTTCTCGTTGAAGCCCTCTGTGTTTTCTAAGTTGTTTTTCTGATCCCTTCTTACCGCTGACTTTTTCTTCATAGCTTTGGATAATGCCCTTCCTCTTCTTTTGACAGATGGTTTCTGTCCTGTGTTTTTATCGGTCATTTTTCGAACCAATTTCATTCCCGGTTCAACCTGCCGCGCCGGGAAGCTCCGCTGTCCTGCAGCTATTTCATTTTCGCCTTTGCTCACCAGAGACAGCAGCCTCTCTATAGTGGTGAAGTGCCACAGAAGGGCCAAAAAAAAAAGGCACAAAATGACCTTTTGCGTTGAGCCGAACGTTTTGCAGCTTGCTCTCGAATGTTACTCACTCAAACGGAAACCTCTCGCCGCTGAGACAAACTCCCGGGGAAATTGGCAGAAGACACAAATATGAGCTGTCGCATGAATATTCATGTGTGAAACTAGGCCCTCTTTCTTTTAACCTGCCTCTCTCCTCTGTGCGCAGTGCTCTCGCTGTCGGTTTCCCTGCGTTGTCGTCAGCCTCCTCCACAGTTTGTCACATCTCTCTCCAGCCTTCCTTTAACGATTGTGCCGGAGGAAACAAAAACTCGTTATTAATGCCGCTCGAAATCAGGAAAACCTGAAATATGCAACTCCTGCTAATGATGCAGTGCTGGTGCCTTTAGAAGAGTTGAGTTTCAATCGCTGTTGCCATCATTGAGCGTTCACTGATATCGCAGTGACGATACAATTTTTTTTCGTTTGTGATTGCTTCCTACAAATGACACTTTTTTTTTTCCATTTCAAGCATACCTTCACATCTTTTTATTGATTTATTTTTTCGGTTCATCATTCATTAGCATATAAATTACAGAAAAAAAAGAGAGAAAATAATACACAAAAAATAAGAACACAACTGAAAAGGAACCGGAAAGGTGCAGGCAGAAGCCATGGCTTATATGTTGCCTGCACCCATTTTCCATTATTCAAAATGCCACACCAAGGCAAAAAATCATAAGGAAACAGACAATGCATAAACCAAATGCAACACTGCAATCAATAATAATACACCTGATGTAGATAAGGTACTATATGGATAAAAAAAAAAAAAAATCTTAACTACAAATATACTAATATATACATATACCAAATTACATATTCAGTCGAGACGTGTTATATTTATAGATCATTTTTATTTATAACAACAATTTATATCTATCAATGACCTTGAGTTTGAATAACGTTTTGAATTTAGGGACAGAAGTATTTGTTTTTAACTCCTCACAAAGACTGATGACTTTACTCAGTGCTTCAGACTGCATGGCATCATTGCAGTGCTGCTGGATACCAGTGACCTGGCCCCGCTCTGCCTCCTCACAGTTTAAGGGTTAAACTGGCTAATATGACGTCAGCGTGGCCCTACATCATGGGAACCGTGCCCTCAGTGCTACTCTGGGGCATTTTTAACCTTCTCCCTGTTGTTCCGCTCTATTCCGAGCAAGGTGACTTACCTTGGCCTCAAGCTCATAATTAAAGCACACAGATCAAATATGCACCCGGGTTTCCACCAGAGGACCAAGTAGTCTCACTGGGAGCAGATGAGATGTTGTTCGCCGCCGTTGTCGAAACGCTCCGTCAGCAGGAGTGGAACGCCGGTCAGCACTCAGTCCTCTGGCTGAAGAGACACGAGGCCTCCCAGGCTTCCTCATAACTGGAGACAATGATGCCGCGATGCTTCAGAGGAGCCCCAGCAGCTTTAGAATTTTGTATCGGCGATAAAGTGTTTTTTTTTTAAACCCATCTGACAAGTTATTTCTATTGATCCCAATTTTTTATACGTTATTACATAGTTTGCTTTTTTCTGTAGTAACATAATGGATTGTAGATGTAATTGTGGGAATATTATTAATTGACAAATATTATTAATAGTTATATGTTAATAGTAATGTAATAGTATAATATGATAGTAATATATTAATAGTATTGATTAGCAGTGTTGCAAGTAATCTATTACTAAGTAATTCACTACTGTAATTTAACTACTTTTTTTGTAACGGAGTAATGTAACGGGATTACTGTGGCATAACTGGTAATCATATACTAATTACTTTATCACGTACCGATTCCATTACTTTTCTGAAATATTTTGCAATCTAAAACTATCTTGTTAACCACAAAATGTCTGAAATTTAGAAAAACAACCGAAAACAATGACGTCGCAGGTTGATGAGGCAGCCGTGGATGCAACGTCACTGATATGCGACGATGCGCCAAAACATGCTTGGTGGCGGCAAAAGAACAAACAGCGATTGTGTTTGACAGCTGGAAGTACAAACATTGTTTTGAGTTCATCTCATCCAAATCAAAGCGTATTGTTGTTTGTTGTACGTTATGTACAGGAAACAAGACGTTCTCAACTGTTGCTTTATCTTTTTTAAATAAAGTAATTAGTAATTGATTACTTATGAAACAGTAAAATAAGTAATTAGATTACTTTTTAAAGTAATAATTGGTAGTTGGATTACTTTTATGGATTAATCCCAAAAACGCTGTTGGTTAGTGTCTAATAAGCCCATATGTATATTTTGTAATGCAATAATCAATTGTAATCAACTTCTTTTACAAGTATTTATTCTGTTGAGTTTGGTTTTGTGAGCTGAGCCTCACCCCCCCCCCCCCCCCCGAGTCCAGTCTTGCCATACTAATACAGTGCCACAGTGACCCCACAGTGTTCAAACACATTCCCCAGAAGTGTGCCCGCTCCTTCTAAACGGCACCAGGGCCTGAGGAAAGAGGGTGAACTCCTCGTTTTCCCTGCCACTAACAAGTGTTCGCTTCCCCGCGGGGAGCCTGAAATATTAATGGACGGGTTTTATTCTGGAGTCGGGAAGGTGACCTTCATGCGCGCAAGTCCAGAGAGACGACTGATATTCCAGTTTCCGCCGCCCACCTTCATTGGTTAAGAGGATCAGGCTGTATTTAGATCATCTGGTCATATTCCTCCCATCAAAGGAAACTCAAGCCTTCTGGGTTCCAGCAGACTGCAGTTTAGTAGGTGGGATTTAATAAGCCCTGCGTTATTAAGGTGCGGAAGAACGAGGATACTGAATGATTAGAAGCAGCAGTTAAATAAGTTGATAAATTGGAATTATTATAAAAAATATAATCTTAAAGATTGCTTAATTTAATACCCGATTTAATACCCTTCTCAGAGCTGTTTTCTTCACTGTGTATGTAACGAAGCTTCTGTAGATCACCAAAAAAGTAGCACAATGTGCCCTCTGTTTGTTAGTCGGCTTCTGGCTCTGTGGTGCCTTCAGCATGTTTGGAGGACACAGACATGGCTGTGGTGACTGCGTGTCCTCACCAACCAAGTGTTCTCTTTGACATCACAAAGGGCTTATTTCCCAAGAGAGTGTCACTTATCACTCAGTAATGGCAAAATGTTTTTGGACAACTTTATAATGCTCCAAAACCATATACATTTTTCATAGAAATGTTTGCAGACAAAGTCTTCTTGAGTGTCAGAAGCACCTCAGCCAGGTGTTTGCTCCGCCCAGTTGTTGTTTTTTTTTGTTTTCCTCCCCTTCCAACCAGGTGGAGGCTCCGACAAAGCAGCAGTTTAGGCAGGCCACCTCACCTTTTCTCGACTGCAGGCTGCGGAACACTAACCTGGGAGTCTTTTTTTGCCTTCTACAATCATCTGTTTTCAGTAATCAATATTTTAGGCATGTATGCGTTTGGCTCGCTGCTTTGCAATCCCGTGGAAATGCGTTCCAACGAGCGGCAAATCACGAGCGCCGACGGCCCATGCGGCAGCAGAAGCAGGCCCACTTGTGCTTTTACACCCCTCCCCTTGCCCTGCGTTTGTCCCTCTCCCGGAGAAGTGCAGCATTTGTGTGAATGTGATTAGTGTTGACAGTACAAGCAGGCAGCTCCTTTTGCTCAGACTGCTACCTCCAGCCTCAGCCTGGTGTAGTATTTGCTGGCAGGGTTCAGTCGGGCAGTGCGAGTGGGAAATACATGGTGGCACACATCAATGCAAAGAAGCAGCAGCTGAGGACTCGCGCTTCACTGCACGTTAGATAACAGCGATTGTGACTGACTGGGACCCCTTTCCATTCCCAGTGTGAGCATCACCAACTTCCACCCCACAGATAGCCTTACATTTCAGTTGAAGTGGATTAATTATTTCATGCGGCAATATAATAAAATAATAATAATAATGATGATGAATTTTATATTTATATTGCACTTTACATTAAGAAATCTCAAAGTGCTACAAGAAGCATAAAACCTAATATAGACAAAGAGCAAAGAGACATAAAAAACCCCATAAAACCCGATGTAAGACATAATTGGTAAAAAAAAAAAAAAAAAAAAAAAAAACCCACAACACAACCAGAGCAATGAGACTTAAAAAAAAGGCTAAGGAAAGGCCTTTGTGAAAAGGAAAGTCTTTAGGTTACGCTTGAAAGTGTCCACAGACTGTGGTGCTCTTAGATGGTCTGGGAGAGCCTTCCACAGCCTGGGAGCAGCCGAGCAAAAGGCTCGATCACCCATGCTGTGAAGCTTCGTTCTGATCGTATTTGCACACCCTCATCAGGATCCTAGCAGCGCGGTTCTGAATATAATGTGTGCCTGAATTTAAATGAGAGGTATTATTAGCAGTGTGAAAGCAGGGCTTACAAAGAGGCATTTTAAATGTGGATGTACAAAGGTGAAATCAATGATAAGATGAATAGTTAGAAAGAAAGCTAGAACTTTCAGAGCCAGTGACTTAGCTAGCTCTGAAAGCTAAGTCACTTTCAGAGCTAGCTTTCACGAGCTAAGTCACTTTCAGAGATAGCTTTCACTAGCTAAGTCACTTTTAGAGCTAGCTTTCACTAGCTAAGTCACTTTTAGAGCTAGCTTTCACTAGCTAAGTCACTTTCAGAGCTAGCTTTCACGAGCTAAGTCACTTTCAGAGCTAGTGACAGGGACAGCGAAATAAGTGAATGAGTATTGATCTAGAAATCAGTACATGTGGTAAAATTTATGGAAAATGTAAAAAAAAAAAAAATGTTCACGCTACAGTGACACCATATCACAAAAGTAGGGCATTTAAGGAGAAGCATGCAGTGGTCATTACTTCATCTCAAAATATTTATTGAAACAAGAGCAGACAGTGGTTTGTAGACCACAACGGAAAACTTTCTTTTTTTTCTTCTTCTTCTTTTTTTTAAAGTGCTTTCTTGGTCACGTGGTGCCAAAATGTGAGCAGCCTGATGAAGAGGACTATTTAAACACAGACTGTCACTGAACCACAACATTTAGTGGTGGATTCACACTTGTGCTTGTGATATTTGCAGTTGAACAGCATGTTATATCGAACAGTTGGGACTTTTGCAGTTATATTTATGGCTACATTCAAAGTTTCACTTCGTTGTACTTACAAATATCCTGACTTTAATTGTCCTGTGTTTTTAATGTTCCACCAGGTGCTGGAGAATCTGGAAAAAGCACCATTGTGAAGCAGATGAAGTAAGTTATACGTTAGTACATTAGTTAAGTTATACTACAAAGCCTGAATGTTGCCATTGTGTCGGCACGCTGCCCCTGCACCACTAATGGATGCACACATTTTCATTCAGAGGTTCCAAGTTTTATTGTCGGATTCAAATGTAGGATGCTGCATCACCTGCATGCATTGTCTGCATCTCATAGATGTGTTTCAAATCACAATCTGTTTCTGCCTGCATATCCTTTTTTTAACGTGGCGAGCACAGATAGACATCCAGCACTTCAGTTTTCTAATTTACTGTCTTTGTTCTGCATCAAAGGACACGGTCACATTCAGTGATGCCATGGGAATTGTAGGGGAATCTGTTATGTGCGATTGCAGAAAACCCCATGTTTCATTATGACTGAGAAAAATATGCTCTAGTTTGGTTGAAAAAGAGAATGATGTTAAGAAATGACTGTGAGGGATGCTCATATGACCAACTTGAGACTTAAAACGTTTAAAAATACTTTCTCAGGATCATTCACGAAGACGGCTACTCGGAGGATGAGTGTAAGCAGTACCGAGCAGTGGTTTATAGCAACACCATCCAGTCCATTATGGCCATTGTTAAAGCCATGGCGAGTCTCAAGATCAACTACAGCAACCCTTCAAGAGTGGTAAGACACACATGCATGCCTCAAAGTAAAAAAAAAATATATATATATATGTATTGTTCATTCAGTTTGCCCCTAATTAGCCTCATAGCAATAGCAAGGCTAGACTGCAAACTAGATGTTGTCACAGTATTGTGGAAGAGGAGGGACCCAAACACAAAAGTCCAACAGAGAAAAGGAGAGCAAAACTGGCTCGAAAAATCCCAAAAGCTACTGGCCAGTACTGGCCAGTACTGGCCAGTACTTGCAAGAAGGAAGATGAAAGACTCACAAAGAAACATCAATTTACGACAATCTCGTTGTCTGTCTTATAGACAACGAGATACAGGTGAAAATCACTAAAGACAAGAAGAAAACATTGACAAAGACAGGGGAAGACAGATAAAACTGAAAGTAACAGATATAGATAACGATAGATGCTAAAGAGCTGTTAGACTGTCTAGGCTGCAGTGGTTTGACCAGAAACATTAAATGATACACACACATGGTAGCACCAGGATCGCCAAGTTTGAAAAACTTTATCATTCATAGTATGATAAAATACCATCAACATGTCAGAGTTAGTCCATCCTGTGAAGACCTGTTAGCAACATGACAAAAAGGTTTCAGCCATGAGTCATCGCACATTTTCAGTTAGAGACTCAACAGGATCTTCTCAGAAATGGGACACGTAGTGTGGTGTCAGTTTGGACAGGCCACAGAAGTGGAACCAGGTTACAGCTTTAGTTTGAGATAATCAAATCTGCATATTGCAGCCAAAACTCAGTACGCCACCAAAATGTTTGGCTCTGACTTTTAAAATAAGCATTTTTTAAAAAAAATGTATTTAAAAGAGTTGTCTTGGCCTCTTTGTGTGTGTCCATATATCTATATGTCTATCATTTTTATCTACAATATTTTCTAAAATCTACAGACAATTTCAGCTTTCAGCTGACAAATAGCTGTGAGAAAAGCATTTCAAACCACAGGAACAAGTAAACCTTTACGTTCCCCTCTGATTTTGCAACCTGCCATAAAGAAACTTCTGAATTTTGAATTCTGCCAGAATGTAGAGCAAGCGGGCCTCTGCACGGAGACGCAAACCTGCTAAACGTGCCATTTTTGGCTTGGCAGCAGCAGGCCCTTGAACTGTGCCTCCGCTGCCCCCTGCAGGATGACGCCCAGCAGCTCTTCGCCCTGTCTGCGGCGGCAGAGGAGCAGGGCATCCTCCCCGACGACCTGGCCAACGTGATCAGGCGGTTGTGGTCCGACGGCGGCATCCAGAGCTGCTTTGCGCGCTCACGAGAGTACCAGCTCAATGACTCGGCAGCCTAGTGAGTGCAAAACTTTGCCCGTGCTTCCCGTAGAAAACAATGTTTGTTATTGCGTCTGTTAGGGGGCGGCGCTCACTCAGCGGCGTGATGGATCTGACGGTGCCCTCCTCTGTGCTTTTCTCATTTTCTACGCGCCCACAGGGAGTTGTCGTGGGACGGGAGAATAATGCCTGCCTGCCTGCCTGCCTGCCTCCAAAAGCTATTATTCTACAATCCTGGCTTTAATAAAATATTGAAATCTGATAAGCAGGGCAGCTAATATATTTTGTTTTCCCGCGGGGGAAATTGCCTTCCAAGTAAAAAAAAAAGGGAGGGGGGTTGGGGGCGCTGAATGATGACGCCTTTCGATTTTGGAAATAAGGTTATGATGAGGCAGAGAGACGTCTTTCAACTGCGTCAGTCGAGTTTTTATTTTTTCAGCATTTGTTGATTGATTTTTTCAAATGAATTTTTCAATTTTTTTTAAATCCTCCCGTTCGAAGGTTCAGCCGAGGTCAGAAATGTTTCACTCAGTTTCTTTCCGTACAGGATTTTGTGTGCTCAAGACGCATTCAGATGATATTCACTTTCCACACTTTGACCTTATCGTCCACACACAAACATATCTAGTTGTGAAAAAATGCAGGAAAGAAATGTTTTATTCAGTCTGTCTGCTGCAACACCTGCATCCAAAAATCATATATTTCTAGTCAAAGCAGCTGATTTATTCTGTTTTCCCCAGAGGCCTTGGGAGCTGCTTCTCTGGCATGGAGCCTTGCTAAAGTTTTAGCTGCGGCTCACGCTACCAAGCTGTTCTCTCGCAGTTATCAAGTAATCCATCAAATAGTGTTTTTTAATGTGAGTCAGTCTGCAGGATCAACAGTAAAGTCTGTAATAACATACTAGGAAAAAATATATAAAACAACACAATGCAAATACTAAAGCAAAGTGAAACCGGGTTAGCTAGCGTTGATGTGCATCTCATGTGATGCTGCTTCTACATCTCACTGCTTGTTTTCCTCACTGAGATCTTGCACCTTGTGCACTTTAAGGAATATCAGAGCGCTGTCTCCGTGTCCTCTCTCAGCTACCTGAACGACCTGGAAAGGATAGCCAAGGCCGACTACATCCCCACCCAGCAGGATGTGCTGCGGACCCGCGTCAAGACCACCGGCATCGTGGAGACTCACTTCACTTTCAAGGAGCTTCACTTCAAGTAAGGCCGCGAAAGAAAGTGGCACTCGAGGTCTCGTGGTGCCTCGAAGGCAAGCAAGCAGACAAACGAAAAGAAAAGAAAAAATGCACATTCAAACACAGCACAAATACTTGCCGACGCTTTGGAGAACTCAGCTGAGAGGCAAGCCACTCAGTGGAGGGGAAAGATGAGCGGCTGGAGTGAACTCGTCTCTGCTGCTGTACGAGGTTGCAAAGAGACCGACAATTTCTGGGAAACTGCTCTAATTTTCTATTTAAAGGTATTAATGAGGGTAACCTGGGTTGCTAGTTTTTGAAAATATAATATAACAATACTATTTTGAAAGTAATTTAGTCCATCTGTGTTATACCAGGGCAGTAATACAAACATTTTTGACGTTGGCACACACCTGCAAAACATGATACAGTAAAAAAACAACATTTTAATAGTTTTATTTTGGAGGGGAACTTTGTCATGTAGGCCCTGTGATGAACTGTGACTTATCCAGGGTGTCACCCTGCCTTCGCCTTATGACAGCTGGGAGAGGCTCCAGCAGACCAGGGTATTGAAAATGAGTGGATGGATGGATGGATGGACTTTGTCAAGTTTTACTTCCTGTATTGTTTTGAACAATCCGTTCTTTGACCAAAGAGCTCGGCAAACACCAACGCAAGGGACTGAAAAGACGTGCAGTTTGCTGAACAAATGCGAAGACTGTCAAAATATTTTACAATTGAGTAATCAACAATATGTTTCCCTAATTGTATTTGATAACGACCATCTCCCCGTCAAGGGCTGACGTTCCGCTTCAGTCCTGTCAATTCCAGATATTGAAGTTAATTCCCATGAAAAGTTCCCAGAGTTTTGCAACCCTGCTGTCGCATCATCGTTGGTGAAAGCGCACACTTGCGCCGAGTGAATAAACCGAATAAATGTTTTGACTGAATTAGGGCCCCATTGGTGTAGGCAGTGATGTCATGGCAGCAGCCTCCTCCACACCTGCTTTCAACAAACTGCCAGACTTGGTTTTTTTTCCTCTCTCTCAGCGCTAATGGATCGCTGACCCCCTGCGCGTCATTTCATAGCAGCAATTAAAGGCTTATTCATGCCGATTCACCGCGCTGCTGCTGAGCAAAATCAGAGGTGTATAGCGCTGCCATCCACCCCTCGCGCTGCACTACTTGGAGCTCTTACATAAAACATGATCCGACCCTGGCTGAGTACGTGTGTGGGACGGCACTGGATGTATGGATGTGTCTGTTAATAGAAGATACA
>NW_027466099.1:572500-609705 GCF_046127955.1 Nelusetta ayraudi | reverse complement strand
GGCTGCTGAAAGGATACAGGTAGGTGGCGCTGTCATCCCAAGTTGTGTGGTGTGGAGGATCGGGGCCAAAGTTCCAGATGCTCACAGATGTGAGTCTGGATTCAGGAGGAGTGTTTGAAGGCTGGACTCCCAACAATGATTGGCTGCTGAGGACCTCTCAATCACAATCAGGTTTTTTAGTGGCTGTGAGATTGAAAGTGAGTGAACAACATTAAATAAAGAGATCCTGCAGGGTCCCAATTTGACAAGTACACTGCTAGGTGTGCTGCTTCGTTTTCGCCAAGGCCCTGTAGCATTCATGACTGACATTGAGGGAACATTTCATCAAGTAAGAGTTTCCAACCAGGATGTAAACTTCTTACGCTTCCTCTGGTGGCCAGATGGGGACATTACAAAGGACCTACAAGAGCACAGGATGCTGGTCCACATCTTTGGGGCAGTGTCATCCCCAAGCTGTGCTTCATTCGACGACAATCAGCATGACTTCCCAGCCGAGGTTATAAACACTGTTTGTCAAAATTTCTACGTGGATGATTGTCTAAAGGCCGTCAGCACGGTGGAACAAGCAATACATCTGTACCAGCAGCTAACAGACCTGTGCGGTAGAGGTGGATTTAAGCTCAATAAGTGGGTGAGCAATCATCGCTCGGTGCTGGCCGCCATTCCTGAAGAGCAGAGAGCTAAAGAGGTAAAAACACTTAACCTTGACAGAGACCAGCTCCCTATGGAGAGGGCCCTTGGAGCTCAGTGGGATGTACAGCAAGATACATTCACATTCAGCATCAGAACCAAGCTGGGATGGGATGAGGAAATCCCTCAGGTCATGGTACATCCCATATATGAAGATACTATCGGCATCAAGGATCGCGCCTTGGACTGGTTTGGATCTTACTTGTCTGACCGTTTTCAGTTTGTTCATGTTCATAATCATTCGTCAGAACGTAGGAGGGTTAGTCATGGTGTCCCGCAAGGATCTGTACTTGGGCCACTCCTCTTCAACATCTACATGTCACCTCTTGGTGACATCATCAGAAAGCATAGCATCAGTTTCCATTCTTACGCAGATGACACACAGTTGTACTTTTCTTTTAAGGCAAACGAGGCTCATCAGTTGGCCAAATTGGAATCTTGTCTTCGTGATGTCAGAACTTGGATGACACAGAATTTCCTGTTGCTTAATTCCGACAAAACTGAGGTCATTATATTTGGATCGCGAGAGAGTAGGGACAGAGTTTTTGATGGACAAAGTGGTCTATTTGGTACTACACCCAGTTCTACCGTGCGGAACCTAGGAGTCACTTTTGATCAGGACCTGACCTTTAATTCTCATATACAGAATGTAGGGAGGTCAGCTTTCTTCCACTTAAGAAACATTGCCAAAATTCGAAGTTTTTTGTCCTTCAAAGATGCGGAAAAAATAATCCATGCTTTTGTTACGTCTAGGCTAGATTACTGTAACTCGGTACTAGCAGGATGCCCAAATTCATCCCTTAGGACATTACAGTTAATCCAAAACTCCACGGCACGATTGTTAACTGGAACTAGAAGGAGGCAGCATATTACTCCAATTTTAGCTTCCTTGCATTGGCTGCCTGTCAAATTTAGAATTGAATTTAAGATTCTAGTTTTAACTTACAAAGCTCTTCATTCTCAGGCTCCTTCTTATATTAGGGAACTCATTGAACTTTATCATCCTCCAAGAGCCCTTCGCTCTGAGGATTCAGGTCTTTTAGTTATCCCAAAAATTTCTAGAGTTAGATCAGGAGGTAGGTGTTTCAGTTTCCTGGCACCTCTATTTTGGAACCATCTTCCAGCCTCGGTGAGGGGGGCAGACACAGTTAGTTTATTTAGGAGTAGACTTAAGACTTTCCTTTTTCTTAAAGCTTATAGTTAGACTCCATCCACTGTCAGTTAAGCTGCTGTAGGCTTACGCCGTGGAGGGAGATCTTTCGCTCCCGTTACAGGGATCGTTGCTCTGTGCAGGCGGAACCTTTATCACTCTCCTCACCCAATCAATCTTTTACTCTATCCAATCTTTTACTCTATCCACTCTGTCCAAGCTCTCATTATGCTTTGTACAGTATGCTCGATATGCATGATACTGCCGCAGTCTCTGTGTCCCCGGCAGGTGATGACCACTGCGCCAGGAGCTGGATTGTGCTGTCCTGGGGGTCTTGCTGTCATCGCTTCATCCCACCACCACGCTTAAGACCTGGACTAGTCCTATCGGCAGATTGTCCATCGAGCTAGGCTCTTGCCTTCCAAAGCATGGACACTTACACTCCACATGGACAGCAGCCTTGAATTATTTCCTATTCTTTGTGTTTATATCCGTTTTGCCTGGTTGGTGTATCTGTTTTTCACTCTGTCCTGTCTGCCACCCTGGCTCACTCTGCTCCTTTCTCTCTTTCTCTGTCTCTCCTCTATCTTTCTACTTCACCCCAACTACTCATAGGCAGATGATGTCCCTCTGGAGTCTGGTTCTGCCCTAGGTTTCTTCCCACAGGGGAGTTTTTCCCAGCCACTGTCGCATCTTGCTTGCTCCGGGGGCCCAGTTGGTTCTCTCTGATTGTATAAAGCGCTTTGAGACGCCTTTGGCTGTGATTTAGCGCTGTACAAATAAAAGTTTATTATTATTATTATTATTATTATTATATATAGTTTTTCAAGCGCCAAACTACAACAAAGGAACTCATCTATAACAAAACTACAACCTTGTAAGGGCAAAACCTACTTGTTTTAATTCTGATTAATAAACTAAAGCTTATTTGATTATCATTATGTTGTTTTTTTTAAACGCTCACACAAAATAAAAAAAGTGGAGGGAGAGTAGTCTGAATCGGGTTGTGGAGCATTGCTCCACCTCATCCACCGCACTCATGAGCGTCACATCCACTTGTAGTGCATCATTTCCGCCAGCAAGCTTCTCCTGTTAGACCTTCCCCGAGGTGGTTGGTGGGGTGACGAGCACCCAGCACGTGACCTCTACGATGAGCTTCTACCCACGGAAGTGCCATAGGAGGACACGGATTAAATAGTATGGCTTGTCCACCAGAAGGCTGTATTATGGTGTACATAATATAAAACTTCGGCCCAGTTCTGCTTGTATTGCAATGGTTGGTGTTCCTGAAGTTTCATTTTTCGTCCCTTTTTATTTTTTACATCCATGTTTGTGATGGAATAGTATTGTGAATCGCTAGCTCGCATTGCATGCTGGGAAACAGCGTCACTCAAGGAAGTTTTGGCTTCGCTGACACGGTCCTGAAGGGAAGTGGGTTTTAGTGCACTGGAACGTGATGAATGTGTTCAATCAAGCAGTACAAACCTGATTATTTGTCTTAATACTTCACTTGGAATGGCCATATTGTTTAGGATTAGAATTAGATGACAACTTGTTCACAATATTTGCAACTATTCAATTTGACCAGCAGGTGTCAGTAGAAGACGAAATTTCATGTTGACTATTTCCTAATGGAAGTGCTCTCTTTACGTTGGATTTTTCTCATAATTATTTGAAGTGTAGGCCTGTATCTGCACACAATTTGGAATTCGTCCCAGCGCCCTGAGCTGTAAATTTGGACGGTGTAAAATGAAAATGGCCATCTGCAGCAGAATGAAAGTGAGATTGCATTGTCCAGGTAGGAGGACAGCAGTCAGTCATGTTTCACCTCCAGTCAACACGCAGTGGTTCACATGAAGGTCCAAGAGGCCTACAGACCTACACTGCGTCTGGACGTGGCAGTACAGTTGGATCATTGTCTTTGTTGTGTTGTTTGGTCATTGTGATCCAATGTAATGTGAGAGAAGGACGAGTGCAGTTATATTGGAGTGAGTTTTTTAGAGTGTAATAGAAGTTATAATGCAGAGTCTGTTTTTATGAAATGTTCTATCACCTGGCATCCATCCATCCATCCATCCATCCATCCATCCATCCATCTTCTACTGCCGTATCCGGAGTCAGGTCTCGGGGGCAGCAGCCTCAGCAGAGACCCCCAGACTTCCCTGGACCCAGTCACCTCCTCCAGTTCCACCAGTGGGACCCCAAGGCTTCCCAGTCCAGCCCAGAGACCTGGTCAGCACCACTCTGACTCCCTGAGTCCCTGCTGCTCAGGTGAGGCTTCAAAGATCTGGCTGCACCTGATTGGACGGTCGTGGAGGATCTCCTTGGTCTTCTTGGTCTTCTTGGTCTCCAGCTGTTTGACCTCATGCTCTCTGTTGACCTCCTCACTCAGTCCCTCAGTGATGTAGAGCTCAGTGTAGATGCTGTTGAGGAGAGTTTGACTTCCTGCTTCTTCACCTTCAGTCACACGTTCACATCTCCTCTCCAGACTGATCTTCTGCTGCTGTAGAAGCTCCTGCAGACCACCAACCTCTGGAGCTGAGAGAAGGTTGGAGAAGAAAACATCAGTGTGACAGTGTGAGCATCATTTTCTGTCCACGACTTGAAGCTGAAAGCATCCAAACTCCATTTTTCAGCTGATGTGGTGAAGCTGCTGTTGTCTGACTGTTTGCTCTAAATGTCCTCCAATGGATCTTCTCACTGGAGGTCCTGACCACGGTTATAATAGTTAACGAAAACGAACAAAATAACAAAAACTTAAATTGAAAAAAACAATTGTCACGTTCCCAGGGGTTAGGATTTTGGTACCTGCCTCGTTGGGGTTTTGAAGCGAGCAGAGCTGAGACCATAAGGGTGACGTAGCAACGTTCAGGACACTGATTGGCCAAAGGCAGTCTTTCACGAAAGACCAAAACCGCCATTTTTAAATGCCTCGCGTGTGGATTTTTGCATTAACACGTATTAAAAACTGAAAAGCTTATGAAACTGTACCATGGGTGAACAAAGAACTACAGACGTTTCTGTTCTCTGTGGCCGAAGAAAAAGCACAATGCAGACAGTTGTGCAGAAAGTTTAGTGTTAGCTAAAATATCGGGCACACAGACGTACTTATTATGTATACATTTCTTTCCATTGTAACAGGTCACTACAAGATCTGCAATCCATTACCTAGAATTGGTTTTCCTTAAAGTGATGTACAGGATTACTAATCTGACTTTGATGGGCAAATTTGACAACAGAATACAATTATGAAGCACTAAAACACAGGACCACAAAACAATTAAATGCATGATGAAATAATGATATGCTTTGTTAAATAAAATAAAATGGCATTTTCAACTAAGTAATAAAATAGTCGGTGGTGCAGTGGTTAGCGCTGCCGCCTCACAGCAAGAAGGTCGTGGGTTCGATTCTGGGGCCTGGACCTGGGACCTTTCTGTGTGGAGTTTGCATGTTCTCCCTGTGTCTGCGTGGGTTCTCTCCGGCTTCCTCCCACACTCCAAAAACATGCATGTGAGGCCAATTGAACGTTCTAAATTGTCCATAGGTGTGCATGTGAGTGTGAATGGTTGTTTGTCTCTATGTGGCCCTGCGATGAACTGGCGACTTGTCCAGGGTGTCACCCTGCCTTCGCCCTAAGACAGCTGGGATAGGCTCCAGCAGACCCCGTGACCCTGAATAGGAATAAGCGGGTAGAGAAGATGAATGAATGAAATCTTTATTGACTGAATGACACATTTTATTTCACTCGTTGTTTATGTAATTATTATTTTTTGCTCCATAGCTTTCATGATTCAGCATTACATGTTAAGCGTGATGAATTGCATGAAAAGAGAGAGCACTCGCTGATAAATTAACATGGTGTGCTGTTTAATTCCATGAGAACGACAAAATATTTGCAGATTTGTGTTAGCTACACACATCGACAGGTGCAAGAGAAAGGGAGGAACTTTCAGGGAGGAACTTTCAAGATCGTTCAGTTTTTGTTTTTTATTTTTTTTTAGTTCTGATGAAATAAATAGACCAATCATTTCATTCCTTTGTCTGATTTCCAAAGAGGTTATTAATTAAAAAAATATGTGTGGCAGTGCTGTTATGGTCCATAGAGAGTTGCTTCAAAGAATTATCATTTATTATTCAGTGGCACATTGCTCACTTGTTTAATACACAAATAATAGTATATTATTATAATAATATTATTTTATAAATATAATAATAATAATAATAATAATACTCATCATCATCATCATCATCATCATCATCATCATTATTATTTCTAAAATTTCGAAACAACAATCGTCAGTTGTTCCGTAAAAAATACATTGATTTCCATGTTGAATTTTGTACGGTTCGTGAGCGCGCACGTCTGTCAGTGACGGCCTCCACACTGACACAACTGCGCATGCTCTATTATCCCATCAATGCGGAAGTCAAAAAGTTTTTGGGAGCCATGCGCTGGGTGAGCAACTTCATTGAAAGCAATGGGACGCCATCTTGGACTCTGGGGGCTTGCCGCACTGTCACGCAGATTGTGACGTAGCGGGCCGGCGACGCCGACAGGTATGACGTGAATGATTGACAGCTACCGTTCGTTCCCGTTAGCGAGAGGATTAAAAACAAACAGACACCATAATGGCATCAAAAAGGAGTTATCCCAGCGGTGCGGAAAAACGGAAGGAAAAGAAAACTGATCAAGAAAAACTTGCAAAGGGGAAAGGTAAGTTATTTGTTTGTGATGTGG
The DNA here is from genome assembly GCF_046127955.1 of Nelusetta ayraudi. NCBI lineage: Eukaryota > Metazoa > Chordata > Actinopteri > Tetraodontiformes > Monacanthidae > Nelusetta > Nelusetta ayraudi. The sequence continues at coordinate 603,124 of NW_027466099.1, read as the reverse complement.
GCTGGAGAGGTGGAGGGGAAACGCTGTTGTCGCCCCCCCCCCCAAGTTTGTTTATTTGTCCTGCTAGCCAGCTAGCTAGCTAGCGACGGATAAATGTTAGCTGGCTGGCTAATATTTGTTCGTCATGAATCAGCGTTTTTGTTTGTTTTATGAAAGTTGACCATATCCTGCCAAGTTGGCCTATCCTGCCATGGGAATGACTGATTGACTCCACACCCGTTTATTCACATTCTAACAGGGAGGGAGGGAGTGAAGGAGGGCATTTTGTTGTTGTTGTAGTCAGTCCCCTGTTATCGTTCAGTGGAAGTTGTCTCTCACATATTTGACTCTTAATGTTATTTTTAGCCTTAACTTAGGATGAATTTACTAAGCTTAGTTTGTATTTTGTAGGCCCTTAATTAGAAATGTGCTACTGTTTTATAATTCAAAGAAATATTTTATGGAAATACTTTATTTGGCATGGTGTTGACTATTTTAGACTGTTGTGGCAGTGGGTCATTTATCTTAGTTTTATTACTTTAACTAGTACAGTGTGTAAAGTAATGCCAAAAACTCTTAAAAATGACAGTTTTGTAATTGGGTAAAAGCTTTAAAGGGACACTGCAACCATAATGTTTAATTTAAATACAAATGAATTTTTAATTTTCCTATATTACTGCAACATCACTGTAATAATAAAATAGGAAAATGCGCTTCTGATCTGTTTTGCTTGATGATCTAATGAGCTTTGTCTCTGCAGGAGCAATTCTAAAATATGTTGGCGCTCCAGACATTGAGCCAGAGGGATCTCCCGAACATCCTGACCAGGAAGCTCCAGGACCAACACGTTCCTGAGAACCTCCTTCTGTCCAGGTGAATAATGTGTGTTATTCTTAGTAGCTAAGCTGATAAGTGTGGGACGAAACTAAGGCAATTAAGCATTATTTTGATTGTTGGTTTGCGTTTTAGTGTTGCACTTGTTGGTTTGTTGGATTTTCTTATTTAAAGTAAGCATTTTTTTTTTTATGAATACTCAATCTGTTGTATTTATTGACATATAGAGGATTCTTTTCCTAGTATTATAGTGTTTGTTTGTTTTTAAATCAGTTTAACTTGCTTGAGTTGCTCAACTGAAGATGTTTAATTTTACCTGTAGCCTGTTTTGCTCATGAGGTGTAATAGATTGTGGAATCTTAGTAGACCTTAGTAGACGCACGCTGCTGAGAGTGGCAAGCAATCAGCTCCGATGACCGTGGTGCTTGTAAATAAGGCAAATGCGCCATCTAGTGGGATGCAGCATGTTTATTCGTGTTGGAGCAATGACAAGTACTACTAACAAAACAAAAGATGCACAGGGTAAAAAAAAAATAATCATAAACTCTTCTTAGATCTCTTATAGATTATTGATAATAGCATTCTAATTGATTTCAAACCTTTTCAAAAGATCTTTTGCCAATAGCACACCCAAATATTTGATAACCTTGGAATTCCATTTGATTTTATATTTTCCTCTAATTTGTCAGCCTGGATGATAATTCAGCGTGAGAACTTGAGTGTTTGCTGTGTTTAACTTGTTGCCTGTGTATTTACCATCGGTTTCTATTATCAACATCAAATGAGGTAAGGTTCTGTCCGGGTCTTGGAGAACCAAAATAATATCTTCAGCAAAAAGCCCTGTTAGATGTCCCTGCTCTCCTATATGTATTCCTTTTAGATTGTTACTTTGTCTGATCATTTGTGCCAGCGGCTCAATGAACATAGCAAACAATGTAGCGCTTAGGCAACATCCTTGACGAGTACCATTAATCTTTATCCTTGCCATAGGTTCTTGGTAGAGACCTTGAATACACTGTATTAACTTTTCTTGGAACCCCAGTTCCCCAAGAACTTGATACAGAAATCTCCAATTCACACAGCCAAGGCTCACCAGTAATAGCTCGCAGGCCCTGCTTTTGGATCTGATCTATTATGTATAGGACCCGTCTAATGTCTTCTTGAGTCTGCCTACCTGTTAAAAAAGCTGACTGATTGGAAGTCCATCTCGTCCCCTTAAATTTCAAAGCGTAACGAACCTGTGTAGCCCGAGGAATTTTATTATAGTTTATTTCCTAGGGTGCAACTCCCCAGGTGGCATTGTCAGGCAACCCCCCCCCCCATTTTCCTTTATACCCACCATCAGAATTGTCTCCACCTCCGCCAGACCCTCCCCCTTGCCGTAGGTTCTTGGTAGAGACCTTGTATACACTGTATTAACTTTTCTTGGAACCCTAGTTTCCCAAGAACTTGATAAAGAAATCTCCAATTCACACAGTCAAGGCTCACCAGTAACAACTTTTGGAGCTGATCTATTATGTATAGGACAGTCCTAGGGCTGGACGATATAGAAAAAAAGCATATCGATATAAAAAAAAAGTCATATTGATCGATATCGATAATTAACATATTATATATATATATTATATATATAACATTAACATTAACATATTTTAATTGCAGTGCTGGATGTTTTATACTATTACTTCATGACAGACTTTTAATAAAGAACACACGAGCACTGAATTCAAATTCAAACGTTTATTCAACCACCTTTTTTAAACACAACTGAATTGTTTTTTTGTTTTTTTTAATATTATTGTTATTATTATTATTATTATTATTAATTTAGTCATTTATTTAAAAAAAAATAGGCTGAGATAGGGCTCGAACGTGCAACTCGACCAGAGGTCTGAAGTTGTGGCGGTTAACAGCTCGTTTTGCACTGATTCCCTGCACTCGTTGTACAGACGAGGAAGAGCTGTGTTTGAAAAATACTTGCAGTCTGGAACTTCATATCGCGGGTCAAGAGTGGCGAGAAGCTGTTTGAAGCCAAGCTTTTCAACGGTGGTTATTGGCAGAATATCCCTCGCTATGAAGCATGTTACTACATGGGTGATGTCCTTATGGCGCTTGGACGCTTTGTCGTATTTACTGCAAGAAGTCCAGTTTGGTCTGCTTTACTTGCTTGGTGCTGGCGCTGGCAGCGGATTCCTCCGACAACGTGGAGCCGCTGGGTCTGCGTTTGCGATTGGTTGGAGGAAGAAATGACCGTAATATTAAGCTACATGATTGGCTATGATGAAAAAGGAAGTGAAACTTTTTCTATCAAACTTTTTATCGACCCCTTTTTTTCCTATCGCAGCACACGTCTATCGATCGATATATATCGTTATGGAATTATCGTCCAGCCCTAGACGGTCCCGTCTAATGTTATCTTGAGTCTGCCTACCTGTTATAAAACCTGACTGATCCTCATCTATCAAGTCCGGCATAAAACTTTCAAGTCTTTTTGAGATGATTGAAGTAAAGATCTTCTAGTCAACATTTAAGATTGAAATGGGCCTATACGAATCACAAAGTTCCTTATTTTTCCCTTCTTTTGGAATAACTGGAATGACAGCCTCTTTCCATGAGGGAGGCCGTTTGCCCTCTGTCAGAGTCAGATTAAAAGAATTTAGGAGTATCGGGGTTAATTCTTCTCCAAATGTTTTATACCACTCACTAGGAAACCCATCACTACCTGGCGCTTTGATTGATTTTAAGCCTGCTAATGGCAGCATCTATTTCTTTTTTGGTTATACTGGAAATGAGTTTTCTATTTTGCTCATCTCCAATGGCTGGTAGGTCCAATGAGTCAAGGAATTCTTTCATCTCACAATCTTCTTTAGCTGTGGGTTGGGTATATAGATTTTCATAATAATCTTTAAAAACCCTCTCTATTTCTTCAGGTTCAAGTAGTAGCTGTTTCGTTAATGGGTCTCTAATTTTACATATTGCATGAGAAGCTTGCTGGGCCTTTATTCCTCTTGCTTAATATTTGGTTGATTTACAACCTGATTCATAGTGGGTCTGTTTAATGAATTTCAGCTTTTTCTCAACATCTAGCCTCAAGACATCGTCTATTTCCCTTCTGACACCGATTATTTGTTGTGACACTGTATCGTCCTTATTGCTTTTGTGTTGCTGTTCCAGAGTTGTTCATTGGTTTACCAGCTTCTTGTAACCTTCTTCTCTATGTGGCAGGTGGGTTTGCCCCCACCTTCGCGTCATCAATCACACCTGCGCCGGAGTGCAATCTTTGCGTCCCTCAGTGCGTTTACATGGTACTAGAGAAATTTGAATTATTGCCTTAGTCCGATTATGATCGGAGTTTGAGAACTCCGATTGGAATCGGAGAACTCCGATTGAGACACCCAGATAATGCGATTGGAATTCTAATTTCTCGGCCATGTATACGCCTTAGTCGGACGATTAACTGGACAACGCAAGTGCGCGCGCGCCACCGCACAACTACGTCGTCTAACAAAACAGACGGCGTGAAACAACCAGCAAACGCGAATAAGAATGTTGACATTTGGAGAGAGGATGAGACCGGGGCGATGCTTTCTCTTCTAAAAGAGATGGACATATTAAAATTACACACAACAGAGACCTTTTTTAAAAGGGTAGCGCAGCAAATGCAGGGCTCCGGCTTTGCGCAGCCCTGAACAAATACGTATTTGTTCGTATTTATATTTCTACCTTTTCGTTCACATTTTTTGTAAGTTAGAAGAATTTCAACTTGTAAATAAAAGCACAGCAAAGACATGTTTTTCTGATTTGTTTTCATTTCGATAATTTCGCTGTTATTCTGCTGGAAACGGCACAAGCTTCCTCCACGGTCGGCTCTTTCATGAGCGTGTGTATAACTGAAGACACCGTTCCTTTGCAAAACCTGTACACAAACTCTCCCACCAGTCTGCGCAGAACCCGCATCCAACAAGAACGAGAGTTTGGGGTCCGTGGCGACGGCACAAAGCGTAGCATCGAAGACATTGTGTTGTTGTAGCCCTCCAACAGCAACACAACAACACAACGCGGACACTTTTCCTTTGATTTTGGTTTATTTGGTTTAGACAATTCAGTTTGTCTGTTTCTTTTGTTAGCATAACCACTTTCTTTGGTTGGTTTTCTGTTCTTTGTTTTGTTGTGAAATTTTGGTGAAACTTTGGGTTTTCTATTGAGTAGCGATTTTGTTATAGTTTGATTTCCTTTTTTAGTTCATTAATATCTTGTTCCCCAGTGATCGTTACCTTTTTGTTTTGGGTTTTGGTCCTGTGTGTGTGTGTGTGTGTGTGTGTGTGTGTGTGTGTGTGTGTGTGTGTGTGTGTGTGTGTGTGTGTGTGTGTGTGTGTGTGTGTGTGTGTGTGTGTGTGTGTGTGTGTGCGCGCGCGAAGAATAAATAAGGAGTTGGCATAGCGTGAATTTTGGCTTGTAGTGATTCCCTTAGCTTTGTTTATTCCCTTTTTTGAGTTTTCTTTGGTTTCTTTGGCCCTGTTCCCCTTATTTTCTTATGTTGAACAGTCTTTTTGGTATGGTACTTATTTCCTTGACACTCAGGCAGCTAAACCTGGTCTATTTTAAATTGTTGTCAAATAAAGCTGTTTCATTGGAAGTCCGTCTCGTCCTCTTAAATTTCAAAGCGTAACGAACCTGTGTAGCCCGTGGAATTTTATTATAGTTTATTTCCTGGGGTGCAACTCCCCAGGTGGCGTTGTCAGGCAACCCCCCACCACCACCACCACCACCCCAATTTTCCTTTATACCCACCTTTATACCCACCATCAGAATTGTCTCCACCTCCACCAGACCCTCCCCCTCGCCACATCTAGTCTTTTTTTGATAGGCTGCCCTCGCTATTAACCTCCCTCTCATCACAGCTTTAATTGTGTCCCACAGTATGGTAGTGTCTACTGGACTTTCTATGTTCTCCTCCATAGAGCATTTAATCTCTTTCTTAACCTCCTCCAGTGTTTTTGGATTATTTAGCATACCCACATTTAATCTCCAAAGTGTGTTTTTCTTCCTCTTATTTAGACAAATAATAAGGTAATTAATACTGTGTCAGTACAAGTCAGTCGTTCCTATTTTACATTCCTCTATTCTGTATCTGTCTGTAATGTTAATAAAAAAAATAGTCCTCTGTAACGGGTGGAGGTCCCTCCAAACATCAAACATCCCTAGTTCGGCTAGAGAGACGTTGACAAGTTTCGACAGGCGGGTCTGACTTCTGTTGCCATTAGTTGTGTCGAGTTTAGCTTTTAAATCATGTTGAAATCCCCTGCACATATTAGGATTCCTTCACTTTCCACAGCTATGATCTCAAACAGTGATTTCAAAAAGCACTTGTCCAACCCTGGACCAAAGTAACTGAGTTATCATCCAATTTCCCTTTGACTATTACATATCTCCCTTCTTTGTCATTTATTTTTTTAACAACTTCAAAACTGATAGAATTAGAGATTAATATTGTGACACCTCTCTTTGGGCCTTTCCTGAACAAGCTAAAAAAAACATTTCTATATCCAAATCTTTTCAGTGTGTCGTGCTCTTGTTGAGAGAGATGTGTTTCCTGTAGATCAGGCATGGCCAAACTATGGCGTGTCTCTGTCTGGCCCGCGTGAAGGCAGTCAAAAATCTAACCTAACTTAGAAATGACACTTGAACCTGCAATGAGTATTTTAGTCGTTCTAAATGAGTCCAACGTTAGAAAAAAAGGAGCGACCCGGACTTCCCACAGTCTCTTTTCTATTAACATGGGAATTCAATTTTAATAATTTGTCAACTAAAAACACCGGTCATACTAGAACATCCCTACCAGTTTTCTTCCCTGTATTCTCTGAATTTAATCAAAGAATCTTTGAAACTCTTGTAGCTTTTCTCTGGCTCGTGTCGCTGCTGATGCGTAGCCCCTCCAGGATCCCTCCTTGCACTGCCACTCCGTCGTAGTGCGGGGCACCGAGTGCCGCAGGCCCCTCCGCACCTGTCGCCACCGCCGTCTTCTCCGCCAGGCCGCGTCTCGCCAATTCCTCCTTTACCTCCTCTGCGCTGTTGTAGGTTCGAGTTCCCGTATCCCAGTGGGTCCTCATCTTGGTGAATGGCGTCTGGAACCGGATGCCCTTCTCCTTCAGGATTCTTTTAGCAGTGTTGTACTCCTTTCTCTTTTGGACCATCTCTGTCGCGTAATTGTGATGGAATGACGGTACTTTATTCCCCAGTTCTATTTTCTTTGTCCATAGCTCTCTCAGGACCCTCTCTTTGGTAGTAAATTCCAGAAAGTTAACAATGATGGGTCTCGGTTGGGCACCGTCCGCTGGCTTCTGTGCAAATGAGCGGTGTGCTCTCTGAATTTGGAAATTAAAATCTGCTGGCAGGTGCAGTTCGCTTTTCAGCAGGTCTTCCACAAACTTGGCCACAGATTCTCCCTCCTCTCCTTCAGTGACTCCATAGATACGTAGGTTGTTTCTCCTCGGCCTGGACTCCAGGTCAGTTAACTTGTCCTGAAGAGCTTTTTGTTCTGTGATATGACCAGAGCGTCATTAGCTTCCTGTGCCCAACGTTCTAGCTTTTCAATCCGCGACTCAGCCTCGTTGATCTTGCCGGTCTGGAGCTCCTGTTCGGTGATGACTTTCGCAAGTTGTTGATTTATTTCGTCTTTGAAGTCGTCCAAGTCTTTTTCCACATCGTTCCTCAGTGTTTCTCCAAACGTGCGAAGGACTTCTTTTGATTCTGTTTTTAAATCCCGTATCTCCTTGCTAATAATTTCTATGTCCGAGCCCTTTTTCGCGTCGTTAGTCACGAGGAGTTCGTTTCGCCATCTCCCTCTGTTTCAGAGCAAGCTGGTAGTTCCGCCATATTGTCTGTTACCGTGTTTCTGTTTTGGTTGAATGGAGTTTTCCTTCCCATTCCAACGTTCCCCTGATCACTTTGTAGTTAATATGATATCTGACAATAGTCATTCAAGTTTTCGGGGAGTTTTTACCCTAGACGGTCGAGAGCCCTGGTGTCGCAAAGTCTACCGCTTTATGGCCAAACCAGAAGTCCCTTCCCTCTAGCCTTTTCAAGGGGGAGGTGGCTAGACTCGGCTCTTGTGGGACGAGAAGCAGAAGGCCTGTCCGATCGGGGGGGAAGATGAGATGACATTTTTGTGGGTCAACACAAACTCATCTGCGAGGACAGCAGCCTTGGACAATGACAACACTTTCTGTTCATTCAAGAACATTACCACCTTCTCTGGCAAAGAGTCTTTAAAATCTTCTAAAAGAACGAGCTCACGGAGTGACTCAAAGTCATTTTTGACATCATTAGCTGCACACCATTTATCAAAGAGGTTGCTTTTCTCCCATGCAAACTCGACAAAGATTTGACCACTAGATTTTCTATGGTTCCTAAATTTTTGCCAGTAGGGCTCAGGAACAAGCTCATAAGCAGGAAAAATTGCTTCCTTTCCAACATCATATTGCAGGCTGTCTTCTAAGAAAAGAGCAGACACCAACTCCTGTGCTTTTCCCACCCGCTTGCATTGGAGAAGGACAGGCCACATGTCTCTTGGTGAAGCTATTCGCTCCAAGGCACTGAATTATGAATTCTGTACCTACCTACAACCCCCCCTTCCGTGGCCCGCCGACTCGATGCAGGTCTGTCATGTGGCCCGTTGCTAAAAATGTTTGCCCACCCTCTATACAGACAGTGAGTTGGAGCAAGCTCGTAAGCACTACTTCCAGATGGCCCGCACTGCCAGTGAGGGGAAATGTGTCATGTTCAAAGAGCTGAGATGCAGGCTGGTGAGAAACACTGTCACCAGCATGATTTCTATCTTGAGAGCCAGTCAGCAAGGAGAGGGGGTCCGGTACCCTTCTAAGCATGAAGTCACTGCAATGGCTAAAAGACTAGTGGAGTATTATCCCATGCTGAAGCATTAAGACAAAACAATGAAACATGTAAGTGATTATATTATTTTGCGCACTTTTTGTGAAAAAAGTGTGAAGATTTTGAAGCGTGTGGTTATTTTTGGCTGATACTTTTTTTTATCTGTGCATGTTCACTTTCCATCTTTATTTGTTCTTTCAATGAGTGAAATTTTATTTACCACAGGAGAGCACTTACAAGAATCTTCACAAGAGATTCACCAGAGAGGGGCCACAAGAAGAAAAGGCATCGCATTGACTTCTCAGCAAGTGACCAAGAAGAAGATCATGATGCAGACTCAATTGGTGGATCAACAATTATTTTGTGTCACACACCAGGGCGCAGTTCTGATAATGGCCACACTTCACGTAAGTAGAAACATGTCCATTTTAATAATAATGATAATGTATGAAAGCTAGGCAATGTTATGATAGTTTTGGATATCATGATATATCACAGGCATTTTTACATTTGAATTGTCATTTGATATATTTTGATGCTCCAAACAATTTCATCCATTTGACTGATTTACTGATTTGTCTCCTCCATTTCATCAGCCAAAGATGGTCTGACAGCACAGGCCAGACATTATCAGACCCTGCAGGAGCTGTACAAGAAACCAAAACCCAACCAAGATGCTGTCTCCCAAATTCTTGACCTGCAGTTTCAAGCAAGAAGATCCTTCATCGATAGTGATGTTCTGAAAGAACAGGACAAGGCCAACAAAGATCCTGGATGCATATCCATGTGTCAAGGATCTTTATCATGTAAGTGATTAACTTGTTTTGGTTTATGATGAAAAGCAAGCATTTTTGCAGATTTTAACATTGACTTGCATTATAGGCGATGAATGAGCTGCGGCGCATTCTGGATAAGGGCAACAGAAAATTCATTGATGAACTAAAAAAAAAAAGAGATGGGAAGACTTCTGCACCAATGTGTAATTTTATGGTGTTTGGAAAAAAAATGAAGTGATGAAGCCACGCATAACGCTGGTTGTAGTTCAGTAGAGTCATTTTGCTGTGTCTCTAATTGACTGTGTAGCTGTTTCCTGGGACATAGGATGGTTTATGTTGCGCTGAATGAATAGATGCAGAATGGTAATACTCTTCATGCTGAAAAAATAAGATTTTTTTTGTGATCAACACAAACCTAATAAGACTCATTTTTAGGAAGACTAACTTTGAACTCAAAGTTGATTTGTTCTATTCCAGTGGAATATTCCATCGCGCTGCTCAGGGCACTCCCCACACTCTTTCCTTCACCAAGTCCACCACCGAAGAAGCTGGGACATGCCAGTGAGGCACTGCTTCATGTCATTCAGGTGAAAGTTTGTTTGCATTTTCTCACATTCAACACTTCATAGTTCCATGCATGGATGTGGCGTTTCCTTCTTCTTTTTCTTTAGCCAACAGAAGATCCCACAATGTACTCGCAGAAGAGGTCTTTCTGCACTCCTGTGTTGCTGTTTGATGGGACCCGCTGTCTCATCTGTCTTGGAGCCACTCCTGCCACCACGCTTGCCAAGGAAGACTTGAGTGACGGTCTGCTTCATCTGATGGATTACTACTATGCGCTGCACCTCACATATCCAAAAGTGTGTGGCAACCCTTCTCTCTGTCATTCAGACAGAAGTGCTACAGGACACTATCCATGAGTGAGACACCACAGCCTCATACAAAAAAGACCATGGCAGAATGGAAAGATTTTATTGGGGAGTAGAGCTGTGTACTAGGCATAGGTAGTGATACACTCCCCTGGTAGTTGTAACTTGAGGGTGGGTGGGAGTCTGTTGGAACAAACATGTTATCAGTGGTGATAGGAACACAACACTATATGCTGTCCCCATACTGGTTTTTTTTTTGTGTGTGTAACTGAGTGTCAGGGAATCTGAATCAATGTTCAATAATGATGACGGTGAATATTGTAACAACAAAACATTACTTGCATTCTAGAAATGATTGCTTGAGATTGTTTTAAGATGCAATGCCTTAGTGACGTTTTTATTACAAGGCAGTGAAGGCACTGTCAGCAATTTAAGTGAATAAATAGTTGTTGACAATATTAATTCTGTTTGCTTAATTATTTTTTTTTGGGGGGGAGTGGGCGTAGGGGGGGTGGATGCTTTGTCTCATTTTGAGAAAAAAAAAGCTAATATTTTGAACACTTAAATTAAGAAGAATTGCACTGTTAGTACCTCTGGTTTTAAGATCTTTTCATTCAAATTAAGAAAGAAGCAAACGTGAAAAAAGAATTGAGAAGCTAGTATCAAGTTTATTTGACTTAGTACAGTCCTTGGAATGAGTGCTTTACTGTTTATTTCAAGAGTTTTTCCATTCTTCAAATGCCTAGATATATCGTCTTATTTTAAGAAATCTTACCAAGTCTAAATATCTTACTGCATTGGCAGATAATTTGACTTGTTTCTAGCCTGTTCTTTCTCAATTTAAGTGTTTGTTTCTTAGATATATTTTGCAGTGTGTGGACACCGAGGGGAGCTCTAGAATTGGCTCATTCAACCAACCAACGAGCCAATCAGCAGTGGCGTCACAGGCCCTCCTCCTTCTTTGTTCTCTCTCTCACTTTGACTTCTGCACTGGACAGCCAGGTTTGTGGAGGGAAGGTTGGAACAAAGTAAGGACGGGGTACCCCATACATTCATGTACGTAGAGTCACTAAGTCTTAAACTCACCAGGTTTGTATCGCATATCGATAGCCCTCATGCCACACAAGTCTATGAGGGTCCAAGGTCAACTTTGTCCGAGAGACATGGGGCCACTTTCAGGTTCATCAGGATCCTTCAGGACACACCCACGCCAAATTTGGGGCTTCTAGCCCATGAGGAACCCCAAAACCCTCACTCTAATTCCAGCCTTATCGCTAACCCTAATGACAAGTCTATGAGGGTCAAAGGTCAACTTTGTCCTAGAGACATGGGGCCACTTGCTTTTTCATCAGCAGCCCCCAAGAAGTGCACACGCCAAATTTGGGGCTTCTAGTTCTTGAGGAACCCCAAAACCCTAACCCTAGTTTCAGCCTTATCGTTAACCCTAATTCAATGCAAGTCTATGGAGGTCAAAGGTCAAATTTGTCCTAGAGACATGGGGCCACTTTCAGGTTCATCAGGATCCTCCTGGACACACCCATGCCAAATGTGGGGCTTCTAGCCCATGAGGAACCCCGAAACCCTCACTCTAATTCCAGCCTTATCGCTAAACCCTAATGCAGTGCAAGTCTATGAAGGTCAAAGCTCAACTTTGTCCGAGAGACATCAAGTGTTTTTTTCATGAATCATTCATAAATGTTAGGAGTTTGCTTTGTGGCGAATTCACAATAAAAATACATTGACACTGTCAAAGATGGACTCAAGCACTATTATTGAACTATACTGTATTTTTTGAGTGATGTGCTTTTGAAAAGCGCTGCGCACAGGAGGCCCATTTGTTTTTGTTTTTTTTCAGGGGGCCCAAAATTCCTGGCGGCGCCCCTGAGCGGGCATCTCCAGCACCAAGGCAGTGGAGCTGCTGGCCACGAGAGAAGAATTAACCAGTCCATTGAAACCATTTGTTTGGTCTAGTGAGTGGCAACAGTCCTTTGAGGATCTTAAGTGCCTTCTCAGCTGTAACCCTGTCCTGTCTGCTCCAAATTTTTCCTCATTGGCTAGAAGCCCCAAATCTAGCGTGGGCGCTTCTTGGGGGCTCCTGATGAAAAAGCAAGTGGCCCCATGTCTCTAGGACAAAGTTGAAAATTCACCCCATAGACTTGCATTGAATTAGGGTTAACAATAAGGCTGAAACTAGGGTTAGGGTTAGGCTTAGCTGAAATTAGGGTTAGGGTTTCGGGGTTCCTCAAGTACTAGAAGCCCCAAATTTGGCGTGGGCGCTTCTTGGGGGCTCCTGATGAAAAAGCAAGTGGCCCCAAGTCTCTAGGACATAGTTGAAAATTCACCCCATAGACTTGCATTGAATTAGGGTTAACAATAAGGCTGAAACTAGGGTTAGGGTTAGGCTTAGCTGAAATTAGGGTTAGGGTTTCGGGGTTCCTCAAGTACTAGAAGCCCCAAATTTGGCGTGGGTGCTTCTTGGGGGCTCTTGATGAAAAAGCAAGTGGCCCCATATCTGTAGGACAAAGTTGAAATTTCACCCCATAGACTTGTATGGCATTAGGGTTAGGGTCCAAGAGTACACATACACATTTTCTTTTGCTTTATTGATTTAAGCTCATTCATCGTCTCCAGCTGCAAAGGTACAGAAAGCTTTCTGTGTTTAGATGTGGTGTGTGAGAAAACATCACTTTTTTCTGTAAACTTGTGTTATCATTGTCCTTCATTGAAAATGACACAATCTTTCATTTCATTGTTCAGATGCCGAACACCAAGGCATTCCGTCGCTCTCTGGCCATGAAACGACGCCTGGAGCAAAAACGGGATTGGACACCTTTTCCACCTCGGAAGGACTTTGAACGTCGTGAGTACTTCCACGTTCATGATTTCATGTTCTGCCTGTGTTGTTATGTTGTATTCCAAATAAATCTTACAAAAACATATTTAGATTTTTCTTTTTTGTCAATTTACACAGGGCGCGGTACTGGTCAGCGACCTGGGTGCGAAGATGGCCCGTTTTGCTCCTGACTGACAAAACAGTGCAAGTTCGTTCTTAAGGCCCAGCAACCAGACAAGAAGGTATGGGTCGTGATTTTGTCAAGCCACGAGTTTCTTTATGTTTTTGTTCTGGTGGTGGGAGACTCACATCTCTGTCCACTTGTGGATGGTTTTGTGTTCTCTCCCCGGGCAACAACCTTGAACACGGGCTTGTAACAGACTCCGCCCAGGATTTTGCTGCGCTACTGGCAACTGTGTTGGACCGCTGGCCCAAGGTTTGTTTATCTGCTGTGACAAACAAATTTGAACACATGAATGTCATCGCCACTTTGTTTTATCAATATGAAGTAATTCCATGATCCATAGTTCAATAACAAGAATATTCATGAATTTATTTAGCATTTTTACGTTTGTTTGGGGTTTTTTGTAGGTGTTTGTGCTTGACTTTCCACCCCGCCTGACTGTCAAGCCAGAACTACAAACAGCGCTACGTCAAGTATATCATCGTGTTGCTGCACGCATGGGTGTGTAAAATACATATTTTTGTTGTATTTTTTTCTCTTCAGTGACACTGTGCTAACAGATATTTCTTAGAATTGTGTGATTACACAATTGATTATGTGACACTTCTTCCAGGTTTAACATTTGTGTATATGGCCGATCACGTCCCCCTTTGTCAGCTGTACATGGTGGTATTATGATGGTGTAAGTTTTGCCTTCTTCAGCCTTACTTGCTCTTCATTTGATATGACAAATATGTGTTAACATGTTGTTTTCTGTTTAGGTGCACCTCAGGACTGATTTTGGTGGAGCGTCTGCATGCTGCAGTGCTCCATCAGCTCGCACCCCCTTCACCTAGGCCAGGGGTGTTGTGCCACAACCAATCATCGCCCAGGGTGTCTCCCAGAGTGGTTGTGACAGGTCCTGTCTACATGCCAGTGTATGGACCCGCTCCTTAATGGACTCTTGTTGGACAGGAGGTTGAGGTAACCTGTTCATCCCTCTTTTTTTTTCCCCCCAATCGTGTATTTGTCAAACAGTGCAACTTTTTATTTTAAAAATGAACACTTATCCTAAGTTGACTCTGATTTCCTCTCCTCTTTTTTTTTATAGACAGTACCAACAGCTGTTGAGACTGCATTTCACACAGACATCCCGTCCAATCCTGTGTGGTTCAGTGAGGCTGTGCTGCTGGACCACATGGAGACCGTCGTGGAGTCATCTGGCAGGGTTTCCCCAGCTGTCACGGTAACATTCACACAATTATTCATACACTTATCAACTAGGGGTGGGTGAAAAAAAAAATCAATATTGCAATATATTGTTGTGCTTTCTGTCGCAATAAATAATCGATACACTGACGGCAAATATCAATATTTTTTTTCAAACACCACCTGTCCACCTGTCCCGGGAAAGACAAAATCTCTCCCGGGACACAATTTGTCCCGTTCTTTATGGAAAATGACAAAACCTCATTTAATTTCCGTCTGTGGTCTAGATAGGGTTGCCAACCCTCCCGTAAAATACGCGATTGTCCCATATTTGCAAATAAAAAAGCCTGTCCCGTAATGAACTGATGGGGGACGCACTTCACTTTGTCCCGTATATTTTGGGGACGCGGTTATTTATTTATTTATTTTGTCTGCATCATTTTTTATTGATTTTCAGAATCGGGGCAGTGAAAGGATTTTTTTCCCTCTTTCATCTTCCCGTCGGTTTGTATATCCCAAGTCCCCAAGTTGAGATAAGACAAGTTGCTACTGACTTTACATTACCAGAAAGCACTGTCCTTGTTTACATGAAAGTTATTAATGTTCATGCACTTTAATATGTTTGCTTGTGCAGTGCACGTTTGTTTGTACATTATACAAAGTTTTGGAATAAATGCAAGATCACAGGCATTTTCCTTTTTATGGGTATTTTTTTCTTTTTCAGTCACATATCGTCTGCAAAATTTTGAAGATATCGAAGATATCGTGTGTCGTGATGTTGTCATTATCGTGGGCCAAATATCGTGACAGTATCGAATCGTGGGTTAGCCATATCGCCCCACCCCTATTATCAACACAAGATCACATATGTACAGTACATGTACAGTTTAATTAGTGTGTTACTTTGTTTATGAATTCATTTCTTTATGTTCTTCAAGATGTCCAGCCTGAGACGTCGATCAGCACGCGTTGCCTCAAAAACCAAAACAAACAAGTGACATGTTGGTATTTGGGATATGTGTATTTCATTGTGTGCATCTTTGTGATAGGACAATAAATGCAGTTCTTTAAACGTTACTTTGTGTCCTTGTATTTGCAGGTGTGGGCAACACGTTCAACTGTCCACATGACTGAGTCTGCCTCCAGCAATGTCACAGCAGTGCAGCAGGTTTGTACTTATTCATTTCCACTTCATCACCTGTATGTGTTTTCTAGGCTTTACACCGATCTTATCGGCTGTATCGGATCGGCCGATATTTGGCATTTTTTGAAACGTTCATGATCGGGCGTCATGTCATGAATCACCGATCAATGACGTCATGGTCGTGTTGAAACTTTTTTAATCTGTCTCATTTCCTCCAAAGTAGTTTCACAGCATCGACATGTTTATTTGTTTGTATCCGAGTGTTATGTAAATGTATAGATTTGGGTTTACATTGTTGTCAGTTCCTTTTGTCTGCTGTGTGTCCGTTTGGGCACTAGATGGCGCAGTAGATCCTGTGTTCCCTTTTTTTTGCTTGTTCCAGGTGCGGAAAGGTGATTGGCTGGTGCCAATATTTAAGGAGGAGGACTTCAACACCTCGGTCTCTTTGTCCTTCTCCCAGCTCCCAACCAGAGGCCATGTGCCGCAGCAGCAGCATTCTGTGTTCAGCCATCAATTCTGTTTTGTAATCTATTTCAGTTCCCTTTGTGTCCACGTAGCCCGTAGGGGAGGGAAGCCATTTGTGTTGTGACCCTTTTCTCCTGTGTTTTAGTTAAGGAGGTTAGTTTGACTGTCATTTATTTGATTGTTTTCTTCATAGGTAAGATCCATAAGAGAGCCATTTTGTTTGTTGTTTTGGCCATGCCCTCCCTGACGCCAGTGCAATGATGGTGACGTTTAATAAAAACCATCCTGTGGACGAAGCACCTTTGTCTAATTTGAGAGCTGGGAGAAGGGGGGGGGAGCCTTTATGTTGTGTCCTGGTTCCCCCTAGGCCGGGGCATAACACCGAGAGCTAATGATTCATGATTCAAAAACCTTCATTTTCGTCTTCGTGCCTCTTCCTGTTTTGAGTACTGTCGCTATGTGACGGACAATAAAGTTTCTTTGAATCTGCAATATATGCAACGCTACAGTACCTCGCGGGGGAACTTTGGTAAAAAAATTCAACACCACAAATTTAATCAGGCACTTGGAAAAGATACACACGGAGGAGCATGTCGAGTTCAAGAAACGCAGCGCGGAGAAAGAAAAAGAAAAGCAAACTCTGAAACGGATGCTAAAGCAAACAACTTTCGACGGTGCTTGTGAGAAGGCAAGGGGTGTACAGAAACAAGTATTTATTGCCTCTAACGTGATTGGATCGGTGATTGGCACAAAAATCGTGACCGTGTAAAGCCTAGTGTTTTCCTTTCTATGTTTATTGGCATAAAATCACATCTTTCTCATTTTAATCAGGTGGAGGCGACGCCACAGATGACCAGAGCTGTGCCCGTGGTTCCTGTGGCTCCCGTGGTTGCCAGCACCAAGCCAGAGGAGGCCAGCACCGTCCAGGAGGCAACACAGAAGATCAACTAAGCTAAGGAGGCTTTTCTTTCTTCTTCTGTTGCCTTTGACTGCTCCGCTCGTTCTATGCCTCGCACATGTGATTTGTGATCCATCATCAGTTAGTACTAGTGAAGATGCAGTGGCAGATCATGGCACTGGTATTAGCTTAGCCAAGGTTCTGCATGGTTCTTTTCATCGAGGCGAAACCGGTCACGGTTTAAAATTCCAGCACCAGCTGGCAACAGTGAGTCACTTCAGAAGAGCAAAACTCCTCACTTTGACATGGATAATTCTGACGTAGAGTTTGTCAGTGCTGTGACCAATGAAGAGTGTAACTTCTCTCCCCTTGATGTTGATGTTTGTTTAGACCTTAGCAAAAACTTGAAGATTCATTTGGACCGTGCGAGTTTTCCAATTTCTGATTGCAAAGGCCCATTAGGTTCGCCGTGTACAAATGAGAATGTAGAGGCTGATGGAAACTGCTTCTTCAGAGCCATCAGTCAAGCTGTGACTGGTTTATAGACACAGAAGTGGAAATTCAGGTTGCAGCAGATTGTTTACGATTAGATGTGTACACTTTTATCGATGGTCATGGGTTGAAGTACAGCTTTTGCAAGAAACAATTCTCACATTGTATATATTTATGGATGTATTTGTTTTATATGGAAGCAGTTACCATAATCCAAATTAAAATAAGAATATAATAACAGAAATGCGTTTTCATTTTAAGAACGAAGCTGCATTATTTGACTCATAATTAAAATGGTTAATAAGTCATTCAATCTGCATTTTCATTTTCTTCTTCAAGACTGCTCATTCTTGTACTTAATTCAAATGAAAAAGGAAAACACATTTGAGATTTAATTTTCAAAACATGCACCAGCAAAGAGTTAACAAAATTCAATATAAAATGTAAAATTCAAAAATGAAAAAGCAATAGCAGAATGCTTTTTCATTTTAAGAACGAAGCTGCATTATTTGACTCATAATTAAAATCATGAATAAATATTCCTATATGCATTTTCATTTTCTTATTCGTGTCGCACCTTTTATGACACAATCAAAAAGAAAACTGAGAGCATTGCTTTTTAATTTTCGTGGTCCTGCCCTGCACAAGAGTTACCACAACTCGAAAACGAAATCGCAATCTCAAAGTAAGCACGCGGCGCAGGAAAGTGACGTCAGCAGCTCTCCACCTCCGCTGTGGGTATGGCGGTATGACGCCAAGTGTCATTTGCCTCCTGTTATGTGTAAATTCTAATGTTTGTGAATTTAATAAATGTATATATATACTGTATATTTAAAAAAACAAAACAAAACAAAAAAAAGGTATAGCGGTATGACACCACTTTGCCATCGTTACTTTTCACGTCATTGAAGTTGCCGGTAAACAAGATTTAAATCGCCGAAAAACGTGGACCACTGACGGATCTCGTTGGTCGGACAGATTTGAGCATGGTGCACATTGACACAATTGTTCAAACCCTGCTGGATTTAGCTTCCCAGGTGGAGTTGAATAGTGTATCTGAATATGATGCTCGGGACCGAGTTGAGCAGGTATTCTGCCGTCCCAGATACGGACGCAAACAAGGTTGCCCTAGCCAACCTGTTGTCAGTTATGGAACACCTTGATGCACCAGCACAACATCAAAGCTAAAGCTATTTGTTACATGGGTGGAGTAACAGCTGTTCGGCGTCGGCCACCAGTCCATCCGTCGCAGGATGCGATGCAACGGATCATTGCTTCCGTTCGGCGTCGGCCACCAGTCCATCCGACGAAGGATGCGAAGCAACAGATCAATCCGTCGACTGGTGGCAGATGCTGGTGCGAGATCTGTCAGTGGTCCACGTTTTTCGCCGATTTAAATCTCGATTACCGGCAACTTCAATGACGTGAAAGAAGTAACGATGGCAAAGTGGTGTCATACCACCATACCGTTTTTTTCTTTTCTTTTCTTTTTAAATAAAAAAAAAATATATATATATATATATATATATCTTTATTAAATTCACAAACATTAGAATTTACACATAACAGGAGGCAAATGACACTTGGCGTCATACCGCCATACCCACAGGTGGAGAGCTGCTGATGTCACTTTCCTGCGCCGCGCGCTTACTTTGAGACTGCGATTTCGTTTTCGAGTTGTGGTAACTCTTGTGCAGGGCAGGACCACGAAAATTAAAAAGCAATGCCCTCAGTTTTCTTTTTGATTGTGTCATAAAAGGTGCGACACGAATAAGAAAATGAAAATGCATATAGGAATATTTATTAATGATTTTAATTATGAGTCAAATAATGCAGTTTCATTCTTAAAATGAAAAAGCATTCTGCTATTGCTTTTTCATTTTTGAATTTTACATTTCATATTGAATTTTGGTAACTCTTTGCTGGTGCATGTTTTGAAAATTAAATCTCAAATGTGTTTTCCTTTTTCATTTGAATTAAGTACAAGAATGAGCAGTCTTGAAGAAGAAAATGAAAATGCAGATTGAATGACTTATTAACCATTTTAATTATGAGTCCAATAATGCAGCTTCGTTCTTAAAATTTAAAAGCATTTCTGCTGTTGCATTTTTATTTGGATTATGGTAACTATCTGCTTCCATAGTTACACCTGTGTTACAGACTAGTAAATGCTTCAGCAGAGTTTTATGAGGGTGTTTTTTTTTTGTTGTTGAAAGTGAAAATGTTGTTTTGAAAATGACTGCTTACAGGTCCATCTGTTTACTTTAACCAAGCATTCAGAACGAGTTGTCCAACACCGGTTTAATTTTTCAGGAATTGTTGACTTTAAAGAATCACGTTAATGTTCATTAATTCATGGAAGTGAAGAATAATTAAAGTAAATCTTAAAGTAACCTTGTGCTTCTGTGTTTCTCAATGTTTCAACAACTTTGTTCTGAACATAGTTAAGTTCTTTCACATGGCTACTTTTATTTAACAGCTCTTTGCACACACGACCTTCAGGTCAAAAAGTAAATTCAGTAAATAGCATCACCATAAGGATTGCGTAATAACAGAAACAAAGGAGTGCAGTAAATAACCAATATCCCTGTGTATTTTTAAAAGGAACACTAGAGATTTAACAATACACAAAATAACAGGAGGTTCACAACAATTTAGTGTCCATTCTCTGGATAGGGTCAGGGGGAGGCGCACTGCAGTGGAATAAGTGTCCATCCTGTGGAGAGGGTCGGGTGGTTTAGAGAGATGCAGTGATGGCCTCTCTTAGGTGCAAATACAAGTTCACAGCCTGATACGGATCTGTTGGTGGAGCAAGATGGGACTCAGCCATAAAGATGATACAGAGTTCATAAATATCTGGATTACATGGTACAGCCAGCCGAAAGACACATTCATTTTTGCACAGTTGAATGTGTTCATCTTCAACAGGGGAGAGAAAATATGTTGTTCGCTAAAGTTCAGGAACAGCATGCGTCACATTAGGCTGACCGCTGGGACGTTCAGGTTTCTTGATGGCCTGATGTTGTGTGCATTCCACACTTGTGCAGTGTCATCCAACTCATCCTGTAGAAAATGTATACATTTAGGAAGAGCTGTGCCAGCAGAACAGAAATAAAACACTAAATTACAGCATTCACACATGAGCAACCCCACCCTCTCCCTCCCTCCCTGTCTCTGTTCATCCCTCCCTCCCCCCCCCTTTCTCCCAATCTCTTATCCTCTCTGTTTCTACCCTTCTGTTCCATCTCTCTCCCCTTCCATCTCTGTTCCTTTCCCTTTTCTACCCCTTCTCTTTAGCATTCTTTTTCCTTTCCTCCCGTCTCTGTCTGTCTGTCTTCCCAACATCCCCTTTCCCGTTTCTGTCCTCCCTCCCCTCTCTCTCCCTCACATACACATGCGCACAAAATGAAAATAAAACATTATTCATGAACTCACCTGTATGGAGGCCCATACAACAAAACTGCAGGAGACTTTTGTCCAGAAACTCGCCATCAAAATGCCCGTTGTCTCTGAGGTCTGATAACAAGGCTAACCAGAACTCCATGCGCTGGCCACGCAGGAAACCCCACCAATATTCAGTTCTTTGATTGGCGGTGCTGGCCCCCTCCAAGTAACTATCGAGGGTGTCGTCTGGTTGAACAGGGACGAGGAAACGCTGGAAGCCTCTAACATGGCCATTTTCGGTTCCAAGGTCGCCTCGAACAACTCTAGGGCACCCCCCAAAACGCTGTACCGCTTCTATGTAGCACCCTCCAATTACTTTTGGGTCACTACTTGTTGTGTAAGCATTGAGCCAGATTATTTTTCTTGAAAAGCCATCGATACATCCATTCACACAAATACCATATGGCTTCAGTTCATCATATGAGTCCAGGTGCCAGATGAAGTTGAGAAGTTTGAGAAGTAATTCCTCCGTCTGAGACGCCCCGCTTGCCTTAATGACACTCCTCTTGGATCCAGCTCCTTCAAAACCAAACGCACAGACTCTTTTCTCACACGCAGTCCATTTTCTCTGCATTTAGCATACATCCACCTGTACCCGTGAAGCTGCCCGGGGTAATGTAGCTGGTTGCTAATGGATTCAAACAGGATCGCCAGGTCGGAATAGGCTCTGTGTGGCACGAGTCCCCTTGGAATGTACAGCTGCATCCCACTCTAGACTGATCAAACCCGACAAAGAAAACAAATCCTGAGTCACTAAATATTAAGAAGATGATTAAAAGGATTGGTATGTTTGATGTATGGAGGGATTTTCATCCATCCACTAAACAATTGACTTTTTACTCTCACCCTCATTCAGTTTACTCGAGGATCGATTATTTCTTTATGTTCTGAACAGACAGACACAGGGTTTTAGATTGTAGAATTGGTGTTAGCGACATATCAGATCACTCAGGTGTATATGTGAAAATAAATGTAGGTGTCCCACACAAAACGTCACAGAGTATTTTATGGGATGCTGGAAAAGCAGTATTGCGTGGAAAGATTATAAGTTGGGCATCACAAAGGAAAAAAGAAAAACTTAAACACCTTAACGACTTGACAAGTAAATTAGACTCACTGGAACAGAAGCATGTAGAGACTAACGACCCCACCTTATTGGAACAAATAACCGTAGTAAAATCAGAACTAAATAAGAAACTGAACGACCAGGAGGAACTTACACTTAAGTATATCAAAAAAACCCACTATGAAAATGGACCCCGTGCTAAAAAACTCTTAGCCTGGAGACTTAAAAAACAACAGTCTGGAAGATCCATATATAAAGTAAAGGACCCGGTCACCAACCAGATGTGTTATAAGCCAGAAGCAATACATAAGTCTTTTGAATCATACTACAGGAATTTATACACTCAACCCGAATTAGCAGAAGCAGTAACAGTCAATCAATTTTTTGAAATCCCTAGACCGGCCATCTGTTGTCACAGAACAAAATAAGTGCTTAACTACAGAGATTACAAATGCAGAGGTCGACAAGGCAATTTCTAAACTGAAAACAAGCAAAGCAGCCGGGGGAGATGGACTACCAGCAGAATGGTATAAGACTTTTAGGGACTCTGTGACCCCACTGCTATTTATTAAATTGTTTTAACTATGTCTTAAAAGGTGGCGAGACCCCACCATCTTGGAAACAGGCCATATTATCTGTAATACTGAAACCAGGGAAAGATAGGACAGATTGCAGCTCATACAGACCTATCTCAGTTTTAAACACTGATTATAAAAGTTTCACTTCAATTATTGTCAACACACTAGAAAATATTATCCCTAACCTAATTGACACGGACCAGACAGGTTTTGTTAAAAATAGACAAACACAAGGCAATGTTAGGCGAGCTATACATCTGTTACATATAATGAGCAAAGGAAACACAATGTCCTTAGCAATTAGCTTTGACACAGAAAAAGCTTTTGACTCTGTTCTATGGGAATTTTTATACCTGGTCCTGCAACGTTTTGGCTTTAACAATACAGTTATAAAATGTTTAAAATTCACCTGTGGCCCGGATCAGAATAAATGGCAGTCTTTCAGGTACAATCTGTTTGGAGAGGGGTTGCTGACAGGGCTGCCCACTGAGCCCCATCTTGTTTGCTCTATCTATAGAGCTACTTGTTCAAAAGATTAGGGAAGACCCAGAAATCATGGGAATACTATTCAAGGGGAACGAATATAAGACATGTTTATATGCAGATGACATCCTGGTGACTTTATCCGACCCGGATACCAGTCTCCCTAAATTAATGCCCTCCTTCGACCAATGTGGTTCATATTCGGGATACAAATTGAACATAGAGAAAACTCAAACTCTTACTTTTAATGACATACCTCAAGAAAACATACGTAAGTCCTTTAAATTTAAATGGAAAACCAGAATTTTCAAATACCTAGGTCTTCATATTCCCAAGACCCCCAAAGATTTATATAGCGTAAACTACGGTAGCATCACAACCAAAATTAAAAATGATCTGGATAGTTGGACCCCCCTAGTACTTGATTTTTACAACCGAATAGATACTTAAAAAATGGTTATTTTACCACAATTGTTATTTCTACTCCAATCGCTACCTGTAGAAATACCCAATAAGAAATTCAGTGAATGGAATCGGATCATTTCTAGATTCATATGGCAGAACAAGAAACCAAGGGTACGCTACAAAACATTACACTTAACAGGGAGGGATGTCACTCCCATGCTTGGAGGACTACTATAAAGCAGCACAACTGCAGTATATAGTCTACTGGTGCAGGGCGGGTTACGATGCAAAATGGAAGGAGCTAGAATTTGACCAACTAGATATCCCACTTCAATCTCTGCTGGGTGACAAAGCTTTCAAGACTATATACTCTAATAACCTATGTGATGTTATAAAAACTCCCCTAAATATTTGGTACAAAGAGATGAGCAAAGCGCACCTGGAAAAAAAATCTCGGTTATTAAGATGGGTCGAACATGATAGAGTATTCTTGTGTTATTCTTTATCTTGGTTTATATTGTATGATCACTAGTAGCACGTGTAAACTGTTAGAATCCTAGGCTAACATATACGCATCGTATTTCACTTTGTTTTATGGCCTGCCACTGATGTGCTCGTCCTCTCCCTGTACAGGATATGAGCTGTGAAATCGGTCAACTATCGTATAGTCGTTGGTTTGTCTCTCTCTGTTCTCCTCCCTGTTCTTTCCTTATCTTATCCCCTCCGAGTCCTGTGTATAAGAGACCTTCTTCCTCCTTCCCACCTTGCACTCGCACTCCCATTTTACTGTGTTTTGTGCCTCGGAGCTCCGATCCCTTTTTTTATTGTTTGTTCATTAAATTACTTATTACCCCAGTATTCCTGCATCGGCATCTTCGCTCTTTTCCACAACAATTTGGCGTCACGAACAGGATTGCTGGAGACCTGTCAGTGGAACTCTGGGACGTTGAGGGCCCGGGACCAGGAACGGAGGAAACTCCTCGTTCCCCCTCTACCTCGAACCAAGCATTCGGAGATGAGAGGATCGGCGTCTAAGAGTGGATCTGATCGGCTTCACGTCTATCCAAGCGAACCTGGAAAGGAAGTGCTGATTCAGAGATCGGGTGAGAAGTAATTGTTCTTGTCTCAGACATATCAGTGACCAGTGGGTTGTTTTCCTTGTCGTCTACGAACGGTCCCGGGGCAGGACGGAGCGCATACGTTAACCGTGCCTGTCAGGTCGGTGTTGATTCTGAATCAACACTGAAATTCCCGCTCCACAAGTGAGCCGGAAGCTTCTGGTAGGTAAACTACCAGAGGGGTGAGTTTTTTCTCCACCTTTTTGCTAGAGTAAGAAAAAGGGGTGCACGGGGACGCCTGTGTATTTTCTGACTTGGAATTTTGTGAAAACTTAGTGAAAAGTCAGAGTAATAAGTCTAGCTAGACAGTGCTGGGGAAGAACCAGAGCAAAGTGGCTGCTGCTGTTCCCCAGGGGGGACCAATTGTGGACGACATGAGGAAAAAATATGGTCCAGATTGTCTTGACATGTTGGGAATTTGGGTTGAAAAGTATGATTTCCCAGCAGGGGGATCACTGAGTTTGGAGGAATTGAGAAACCTCCGGGATAAATTGAAGATAGCAGAGGGAAAGGTTACAAAAAAGAAAAACCCAAACAGGTGGGAGATTCAAATCATCAAAGATCATGAAAGGTGTTTTTCATTCTGGAAACCTGAAGCAGAGGTCAGGGACAGGAAACAAGTAAAGAAAACAAAAACAAACGTGTGAACAGCGCTGGGCGCTGGAGCACAGGGGTGACAGAGATAACGGCAGAGGGTGCACACACTCACACACACTCCCCAGAGGAGGGAGAAAAGGAGCCGCTCACACACGAGCATTCAAATGCACCAAATCGTCTGTATCCTTCTCTTACAGGCCCGAGGGACCCTCTCCTGGACATGCCTGTCTTCCCTCCTCCCGCCTGCCCTCATCCAACGCTACCACCGTACAACCCTGCGCAATCCAGCACCGACGCCGCAGCGTCGCCACGTTCATCAGGACTGCCGTCAACCAAACGGCCAGCCTCATCACTGCTTTCAGACAAGGGCTGCTCCCCCAGATCGCCAAAGCAGTTAACACAAGCTGCTGCGTGGGGATTGAAGATGCCCGGCTGACAGAGGTCCGACGTCATGCAGTGCACGCTGAGAGGCTTCTGCAGGAGGCCAGCGATGCAGAGGACAAGAAGATAAAGCGTGCCTCCCTCACCATGATGAAGCACCTCAGTGACACGGCGAGACGGCCCTACAGGAACAACGACAACCGACGAAGGGCGACTAGCGGAGACATCTTCGGCCGAATGGGTCACTGGGCCAGAGAATGCCCTGACAAAGGAAGAACCATGCCCACCGCAGCCAAGAGAGTGATCGCGAGGACCGGAAAAGAGGATCCAGAGGGGACCAGGACGTGTTTATGTAGCATAATTGTGGCAAAGCACTGTTCCTGCTTTTGTTGTGGTTTGTGGCGTGTGTGAGAGTGATCAGTGAGCAGGGTGCAGTTACCCACTTCTACCAGTGGAGGTCGTGTTCGCCCCGGGGAATAACGCTAGAGAGGTCTCAAGTGGCTCGTGAGACCTACGTGGAGCGAACCGTCGTAGCGGACGTTAACGTGTGTGTTATCTGTTGTGCTTCCACAGGTGAGAAGGGGAAATGGTTGAAAATAAGAGCAAATGTATGTGTGGCTGTTTCGTAATTGAAGTCTGAGATCGAGGGTATGTGAGTTAAATTTACGTTTTGAATGTATCGTCTCTGAGTGATGTGGGAAATGTGGGAAACGACATGATAAATAAGTTCAAGTCGAAGTCGGGTATGGATCTGTGTTTTGAAATGTAAAAAGTAGATAACGCTCGAGAGGAAGTCTCTCAAGTGGCTCGTGAGACCTATGCGGAGCGAACCGTAGTAGCGGACGTTAACATGTGTGTTGTCTGTTGTGCTTCCACAGAAAACCAAAATAAAAGCTTCTAAAGAAACAAAGAAAAACAAAAATAAATGTGTCTTCGCAACATTACCATGCTACATTTACGTTTGACTATCTGCTTTAATATAAAACCACAACAAATGTGTTTTATAATTGTCTTTATATAATCTACAAACGTATTTGTATGATCCAAAGAAAATTCCATGTTTGTTTGCGAAACTCATTGGAAGAATGAAGAAAATCTGTTCGATTGTTATTGTCATGAACATGAATCACAAAACATATATATATATTTTTTTTTTCCATGTGTCACTTTAACAGAGACAACACCATTTGTAATTACTATGTTTGGTTGCATTTCCCTGGCAGGCAAAGATAGATGGAAGAGACATCCTTCTGGGTAGAAGATGGGACTGGCTTGTCTGTGGATGGTGGAGGCTCGCTGGGCTCATCAATCCGTCCATCCATTCACCTTGTTCGTCTCATCCTGACTGCAGCACGCCACTGTGGAGGCTTGACATAACACACATTAGATTAATAACAGAAAAGCAAAATGTGACTTATGGTGTATTATTTAGTGTGCTTCAGTTGTAATTCTCATAATAATGACTGTTTTGCTGGCTTCACACAATATATATAATTGGCCTGTCTTAGTTAAAAGCCCACTCACCACGACAAGGTGAAGGCCAAGAGTGGGAACACAAACACAGACCAGAAACGAACAGGACAAATCCAGACAAGACTACAAAAAACACAAACACAAATATCAATCACTTTGACCACTATCTTTTTTCACAAAAACTTTTATTTCTTTACAAATTGAACCTTAGATTGTGTCACAACAAACTAAATAAACCCTTGAAACAGCCAACAAAACATGAAACAACAACACTTCATCAATATTATAATGAGTATCCTCATTGTATGTCCTTGTATGGTTCAATGCTGACACAATAAAATAAAAATGAAAAATAAAGACAATGTCTCTTTTTTGGCACGACTGATTGTAGTAGACTATAGCTCTTATACTTAGCCTGACAGTTTGTGCAATGAATTATATTATATCCTAAAACAAGACTAAATAGCCCATAGTTTAAAAATATGTTCAATA
Source organism: Nelusetta ayraudi (assembly GCF_046127955.1). Classification (NCBI taxonomy): domain Eukaryota; kingdom Metazoa; phylum Chordata; class Actinopteri; order Tetraodontiformes; family Monacanthidae; genus Nelusetta; species Nelusetta ayraudi. The sequence goes on along the minus strand of NW_027466099.1, from coordinate 575,535 downwards.
GTAAGTGTTCAGTGGGTCAGATGTCAAATGTGATCTATTTAAAATGTAGAATAGATGAGCTAAATAACACGTATATAATACACATTGATGGGAATTGAACCATCGCCTCAGTCTTGCAAGTCCAAGATTGTCATAATGTACCACAAACCCAAATCACACTCCCTTTTTTCATCTAAGCTGTTTGAGTAGCGTTAGCACACCGTGATTCCTCATCAACTACAGGCCTACACTTCAAATAATTATGAGAAAAATCCAACGTAAAGAGAGCACTTCCATTAGGAAATAGTCAACATGAAATTTCGTCTTCTACTGACACCTGCTGGTCAAATTGAATAGTTGCAAATATTGTGAACAAGTTGTCATCTAATTCTAATCCTAAACAATATGGCCATTCCAAGTGAAGTATTAAGACAATTAATCAGGTTTGTACTGCTTGATTGAACACATTCATCCCGTTCCAGTGCACTAAAACCCACTTCACTTCAGGACCGTGTCAGCGAAGCCAAAACTTCCTTGAGTGACGCTGTTTCCCAGCATGCAATGCGAGCTAGCGATTCACAATACTATTTCATCACAAACATGGATGTAAAAAATAAAAAGGGAAAAAGGGAAAATTAAACTTCAGGAACACCAACCATTGCAATACAAGCAGAACTGGGCCGAAGTTTTATATTATGTACACCATAATACAGCCTTCTGGTGAACAAGCCATACTGTTTAAGCCGTGTCCTCCTATGGCACTTCCGTGGGTGGAAGCTCATCGTAGAGGTCACGTGCTGATTGCGCGTCACTCCAGCGATCACCTCGGGGAAGGTCTGAGACAAGGTCGTTGCCCTTGCAGGTTATCTGATTCAGGTGAATATATGGAAAACATGGGTCAATGTGGTCAGTCTTAACAAGAGAAGCTTACTGGTGAAAATAATGTACTACACGTGGATGTCACACTTTCTTTTTGTTTTGTATGAGCATTTAAAAACAACAACATAATAATATGGATTTTGACCATGTATGTTTTGGAGTTCATTGAAAGAGGTTTATTTATATATATATATATATATATATATATATATATATATATATATATATATATATATATATATATATATATATACATATATATATATACATATACATACATATACATATATATATATATATATATATATATACATACACACACACATATATATATATATATATATATATACATATATACATGTATATATATACATATACATACTACACGTGGATGTCACACTTTCTTTTTGTTTTGTATGAGCATTTAAAAACAACAACAACATAATAATATGGATTTTGACCATGTATGTTTTGGAGTTCATTGAAAGAAGTTTATTTATATATATACATATATGTATATATATATATATATATATATATATATATATATATATATATATATATATATATATATATATATATATATACATATATATATATATGTGCGTGTGTGTGTGTGTGTGTAACTTTAACTAACTTATCTATTTCTATCCATCTATCAAACGTACTATCTAGGGATCTATCTAGGGGGGGGGGGTTAAAATGAGCCGTCGATTGTATGTGTGGGAGTCCCTCGGGTTCAGCCCAGCTGATTTAGTGTTCGGTGAGCGGACCCTCACGTCTGTTAAAGGGGTAAGTGGCTTTCCAATGTTAAATGAGTCGAGAATAATGTGTTAGATTACGTCTTTTTTTTTTTTTCGTGAATGCTTGCATCGTGCTTGTGAAATTGCTCACAAAACTCTTGTCGCCAGCCAGTCTAAAATGAAGCGGCAGTTTGACAAGAAAGCTGTGGCTCGAGTTTTTGAGACACGCGACCGAGTGTTGGTATTGTTGCCGTTACCCGGTTCCCGTTTGCAGGCTGGTTTTTCTGGTCCGTATGTCGTGGAGCGCAAACTTTCCGTTACAGATTATGTAGTGCACACTCCTGATAGAAAACGATCGTCCCGCGTCTGCCACGTCAAAATGTTGAAAAGTTCCGCCCGGTTCACACTGGACGTGGAAGCGCCGCGAAGCGCCGCGAAGCGCCGCGAAGCACCGAGCGCTTCCATTCAGCGCCCATGTTAATCAATCAGTGTGTTTACATGCAGAGCTTAATCGGACTAAGCAATAATTCTGTTTTCTCGTCCAATCGGAGTTCTCAGCTTGGTCCCCGTATCCATGCAGCTGAGAAATTCAAATTATTGACGGGAACGTGTCCTCCTCACAACACTAGGGGGTGGAGTGAGTCTTTTCAGCCGGTCAGCTGCTTTCGGTTGACATATTAAATCTATTATGATATGTAACGATAGTTCATAATGTACGTGTTACTTGCTTTGCAGATAAGGTGTACCCTATTTCTTGTGCTCCTGGTTATTTTAAAAGGCAGACAAGAACGTTGTTTGCTGTTGGAGGGCTACAACAACACTTCGATGCTACGCTTTGTGCCGTCGCTACGGACCCCAAACTCTCGTTCTTGTTGGATTCGGGTGTGTGTCTGTATTCGATTATCATGATGTTGTTTTTTTTAAATGCTCATACAACTCATACAAAACAAAAATAAAGTGTGACATTCACTTGTAGTACATTATTTTTGCCAGCAAGCTTCTCTTGTTACAACTGACCATCGACCCATATTTTCCATATACTCAACTGAATCAGATACCCTGCAGATCCCCTGCAAGGGCCTCGAGGTGATCCGTGGAGTGACGCGCAACCAGCACGTGACCTCTACGATGAGCTTCCACCCACGGAAGTGCCATAGGAGGACACGGCTTAAATAGTATGGCTTGTCCACCAGAAGGCTGTATTATAGTGTACATAATATAAAACTTCGGCCCAGTTCTGCTTGTATTGCAATGGTTGGTGTTCCTGAAGTTTCATTTTTCGTCCCTTTTTATTTTTTACATCCATGTTTGTGATGAAATAGTATTGTGAAATCGCTAGCTCGCATTGCATGCTGGGAAACAGCGTCACTCAAGGAAGTTTTGGCTTCACTGACACGGTCCTGAAGGGAAGTGGGTTTTAGTGCACTGGAACGG
>NW_027466099.1:552500-567500 GCF_046127955.1 Nelusetta ayraudi | reverse complement strand
ATCATTTGTGCCAGCGGCTCAATGAACAGAGCAAACAATGTAGCGCATAGGCAACATCCTTGACGAGTACCATTAATCTTTATCCTTGCCGTAGGTTCTTGGTAGAGACCTTGAATACACTGTATTAACTTTTCTTGGAACCCCAGTTTCCCAAGAACTTGATACAGAAATCTCCAATTCACACAGCCAAGGCTCACCAGTAACAGGTCGCAGGCCCTGCTTTTGGATCTGATCTATTATGTATAGGACCCGTCTAATGTCTTCTTGAGTCTGCCTACCTGTTAAAAAAGCTGACTGATTGGAAGTCCATCTCGTCCCCTTAAATTTCAAAGCGTAACGAACCTGTGTAGCCCGAGGAATTTTATTATAGTTTATTTCCTAGGGTGCAACTCCCCAGGTGGCATTGTCAGGCAACCCCCCCGCCCCCATTTTCCTTTATACCCACCATCAGAATTGTCTTGTCTCATGGTTATCTTTTAAGATAACCATTATCTTATCTTTTAAGATAACCATGAGCACAAGAAATAGGGTACAGCTTATCTGCAAAGTAAGTAACACGTACATTATGAACTATCATTCTATATCATAATGATGTAATATGTCAACCAAAAGCAGCTGACCAGCTGAAAAGGCTCACTCCATCCCCTACTGTTGGGAGAAGGACACGTTCCCGTCAGTAATTCAAATTTCTCAGCTGCATGTATAGGGGGACAAGGTGAGAACTCCAATTGGACGAGAAAACCGAATTATTGCTTAGTTCGATTAAGCTCTGCATGTAAACGCACTGATTACACCTGCGCCAGAGTGCAGAGTGAAAGCAGCTCTTTTAAAAAGAAGCGCAGGCTGGAGTCAGCACTCTGTCCTCTGGCGTGTCCACGCTGAGAACTTTGCAGTTCTTCTTAGCATTTCGGCTAGCAATCCCAGAGCGGGCTGGGCCATAAGCGCAGCTGGAGGAGGAACCCTGCCGGGTGCCCGTTCATCGGGAGGTGGTGCTGTGTGTGCGTGATCGTTGTGCATTCACCTCTTGGCTGTTAAAGCCGAAGTCTTTTTGGTATGGTACTTATTTCCTCGACACTCAGGCAGCTAAACCTGGTCTATTTTAAATTGTTGTCAAATAAAGCTGTTTCATTGGAAGTCCGTCTCGTCCTCTTAAATTTCAAAGCGTAACGAACCTGTGTAGCCCGAGGAATTTTATTATAGTTTATTTCCTGTGGTGCAACTCCCCAGGTGGCATTGTCAGGCAACCCCCCCCCACCCCCTCCAATTTTCCTTTATACCCACCATCTGAATTGTCTCCACCTCCGCCAGACCCTCCCCCTCGCCACATCTAGTCTTTTTTTGATAGATGATGATCTATGCGTATTGATGCGTCGTGCTGATGCGTAGCCCCTCAAGGATCCCTCCTTGCACTGCCACTCCGTCGTAGTGTGGGGCACCGAGTGCCGCAGGCCCCTCCGCACCCGTCGCCACCGCCGTCTTCTACGCCAGGCCGCGTCTCGCCAATTCCTCCTTTACCTCCTCTGCGCTGTTGTAGGTTCGAGTTTCCGTATCCCAGTGGGTCCTCATCTTGGTGAATGGCGTGTGGAACCAGATGCCCTTCTCCTTCAGGATTCTTTTAGCAGTGTTGTACTCCTTTCTCTTTTGGACCATCTCTGTCGCGTAATCATGATGGAATGAGGGTACTTTATTCCCCAGTTCTATTTTCTTTGTCCATAGCTCTCTCAGGACCCTCTCTTTGGTAGTAAATTCCAGAAAGTTAACAATGATGGGTCTCGGTTGGGCACCGTCCGCTGGTTTCTGTGCAAATGAGCGGTGTGCTCTCTGAATTTGGAAATTAAAATCTGCTGGCAGGTGCAGTTTGCTTTTCAGCAGGTCTTCCACAAACTTGGCCACAGATTCTCCCTCCTCTCCTTCAGTGACTCCATAGATACGTAGGTTGTTTCTCCTCGGCCTGGACTCCAGGTCAGTTAACTTGTCCTGAAGAGCTTTTTGTTCTCTCAGTGATATGACCAGAGTGTCATTAGCTTCCTGTGCCCAACGTTCTAGCTTTTCAATCTGCGACTCAGCCTCGTTGATCTTGCTGGTTTGGAGCTCCTGTTCGGTGATGACTTTCGCAAGTTGTTGATTTATTTCGTCTTTGAAGTCGTCCAAGTCTTTTTCCACGTCGTTCCTCAGTGTTTCTCCAAACGTGCGAAGGACTTCTTTTGATTCCATTTTTAAATCCCGTATCTCCTTGCTAATAATTTCTATGTCCGAGCCCTTTTTCGCGTCGTTAGTCACGAGGAGTTCGTTTCGCCATCTCCCTCTGTTTCAGAGCAAGCTGGTAGTTCCGCCATATTGTCTGTTACCGTGTTTCTGTTTTGGTTGAATGGAGTTTTCCTTCCCATTCCAACGTTCCCCTGATCACTTTGTAGTTAATATGATATCTGACAATAGTTATTCAAGTTTTCGGGGAGTTTTTACCCTGGATGGTCGAGAGCCCTGGTGTCGCGCAGTCTACCGCTTTATGGCCAAACCAGAAGTCCCTTCCCTCTAGCCTTTTCAAGGGGGAGGTGGCTAGACTCGGCTCTTGTGGGACGAGAAGCAGAAGGCGTGTCCGATCGGGGGGGAAGATGAGATGACATTTTTGTGGGTCAACACAAACTCATCTGCGAGGACAGCAGCCTTGGACAATGACGACACTTTCTGTTCATTCAAGAACATTACCACCTTCTCTGGCAAAGAGTCTTTAAAATCTTCTGAAAGAACGAGCTCACGGAGTGACTCAAAGTCATTTTTGACATCATCAGCTGCACACCATTTATCAAAGAGGTTGCTTTTCTCCCATGCAAACTCGACAAAGGTTTGACCACTGGATTTTCTATGGTTCCTAAATTTTTGCCGGTAGGGCTCAGGAACAAGCTCATAAGCAGGAAAAATTGCTTCCTTTACAACATCATATTGCAGGCTGTCTTCTAAGAAAAGAGCAGACACCAACTCCTGTGCTTTTCCCACCCGCTTGCATTGGAGAAGGACAGGCCACATGTCTCTTGGCCAGTTGAGTGGCGAAGCTATTCGCTCCAAGGCACTGAAGTATGAATCAACTTCTGCCTCACGAAATGCTGGCACCAGAAAAATGTTTTTACTGGGGCTGGGCAACGATTAAAAATTTTAATCGCAATTAATCGCATGATTTACCTGATCAATCACGATTAATCACGTCGTATACGCAAAAGCCAATAATGAATTGAAAAGAAGTCTTTCATACACTTTAATTTAAATGTTCTGCCATATAAACGAAAGCACCATAACATTTATCGTGCAAACACTTAATATCAGCACTTTACACAGAAACATTTTTAATGTAAATCTAAAGTTAAAAAAAATGCAAATACAAAATTAAAGCTTATTGCCAATGCCAGGGCATTACTGTTATCCTGTTCCTTATGAAAAATAAAAAAAAATCTACCTCCAAAATCCTGAGCCACAATAATAACAGGCAATTTCTGAGGTAACAGCAGAAACATTTTTCTTTTATCAGGGAGCAGCATAACCAGTCTGCGTTCCTTTGCAAATGTCCCAGTTAGAAAGGGTGAGGCACAAAAACGTTCACTTTTGGGTTTTTCTTCACAGGGGACTAGAATGTAAAGTCCACATTTATACTGGAGTTCTTTTGGAGAATCTCACTCAACTCAGTGCAGTTTGTCAGTTCCTGGAACTTGACGGCCAGTTATTTTAAATGTACTGCCATATGAATTAAAGTGCCATAACATTTACTGTGCAAACACACTTTTAACATCAGCATTTTTGAACAATTAGCAGCTAAGAAAAAAAAAAATAGTGTAAATTTAAACTCAACTTAAACAATGTTATCAAAGCAATACAAAATTAAAACTGTAAGCAGCGTTTGCGGGACTGAGCCCACCTGGCCACTGCCTGCCGTGACGTCCGCCACCTGGCCACAAGCCCCCGACACCCGCCGACGCTTCCCAACGCCTGGCGATTCCGCCCAAAACCCGCCGATGCCCCATTACTGACGCCGACGCCTGCTGATGACACATCAAGCACTGACTTGACATTACTGACTTGACATTTAGAAACATTTGATTTCTAAATGTGATTGATTACTGTATCATTTTGGAGATAATAAGCCTTAAAGTTGGCTTTTTGTTTTGTTTTGCGACAGCTCCAATATTCCATTTTTACTGTACAATAACATCAAATTGCTCCATAAGCTCTGTCAATGGTTGGTACAGTTGACCTCAGGACAACCTTGAATATATCTTCTCTTAATATTCTTGAATATTCTCACTTAATGTACCAGCTCCTTCCTGTAGACATGATATGTACAGTTAGTTATTCTTTGTTTGACGCAAGTGTTATATTAAGTTCCTCCTATCTGTACCGGTACTTCTTGTTAATTTGAAATAAACACTAACAGCATAATGTCAAAACAAAAACCGAACAAGTCAAAGATCATAAAACAAGGAGGCTTTGTACTAAAATATGAATAAAATATAAACAGGGAGTTGTCTAATGTCGTCAAGGAAGCCAACATTACGTTACCTGTTGATCAGCATGTTGACTCAGAAAATCCTCAGGCTCCTGCTGTGACATTTCATGTGGGGCGACGGTTGTGACTTCACTGCTGGTCCCGTGAGAAACTCAAATCGGTTCTTCACGTTTGTTGCGTGGCATGGATTAGGACATTGAGAGGCATTATAGTGTGGTTGTGTGCACCAAATCGGACTCGGCTTCTTGCTCGATAGCCGTGCATAATTTACGCAAACGCAATGCTCTGTTTACGTGAACTCACGGAGTCCGACTCCTTGCACGTGCTCATCTCGACTCGATGGATTTATGAGCTTGATGACAAGTGTGTATTTTGTATTGGATTGATGTACTGCAATTCTAGTCATGTGAACAAGCAATTAGCATTCCTAGTTATATGTGGCATGACGAAATACTGTACTACCAAGTTTGTATTGCAGTTTCTTCAGTTTATGGGGTAGAGGGTGCTCAAATTGGATTGATTGAAGATGTAGTTTAGGTACAATTTGCTTGTTTTTATCAATATTTAAGTTGATTGCAGTTCAAGGTGGCACAATCCTATCAGATGTTGTCATTTTGTCACGAAGAACACTGGTATTTGTTGATTATTACCATAAGTACCACCATGTTGCAGGCATTGTGGTTACAAGTTTCACTCCAATTTTGATTGTTGTCTGTATGACTAGCAATCCGTTGAGCTGTCTAGGGTTATCATTCAGATAAGGTGTCACAACTTTTAATTGCATGGGAACTTTGGGATCCATGGCAGATGGGCATTGTAAAAAAACGGATCTTGAGTCGGAAGGCCAGCTTGTCCTAATTGTGACCTTAATATGATGATTTTTTTTCCCTGCCAGATTGAGGAGAAATGAAATGGACATCCAAACCGGGGCCAATAATGGATGAGCTGGATGATGTCACAGTATCAATTTTAAATGGTATGTCATGTGTAGGTATGAAAAAATTTCCATGACTTTGATTGGTCCGCTAAGTAATTAAAATAACTGTATGCTGACACTGATTTCAAAAAGAAGTATTTTACAAATTTGAGACAAAATGTCTAAACTGAATTGCATTTACAATTAATTCTGATAACAGAAATTGGCACAAAACAAACTTGGTTTGACTTGTCAAGTTGAATTAAATTCATTAGTGAAAAAATGTATGAGTTGTTAAGTCTAAAAGGTTTGTTAATGATTGGACTGTCTTTATAGCTGCCAACATCGATGAAGTCTTGCTCCACACCCTCAGTCGTGATGATTTGAGAGACCTTTTTCCTGGACCAGAACACTTTCTCAGGAGGAAACGGATTTGGGCCCTTATTAGTGTAGATGTGATTGGTTACCTACTTTGCTCTGAAAACATCGAGCATAACACTTTTTTTTTCTTTTTTCCTAATTGTGTCTATTGTTTCTCTCTTGTTCATAATGTTTTGGATCTGGTTTCCTCTCGGCTGAGAATTCCACCGTACCAGACAAGGCTGCCCCGAATGAAGCCAGGAACTGTGTCTTCACCAGGAGGAACATCTCCAATCTGTCCTCAGACATCCACTCCTTTGGTGAAAAGCAGCCCAAAGAGGACCCTACAGCTTCCTGCTCCTCCACAATATGTTGTCTATACTAGACATGGGCAAACCCCGGCCCGCGGGCCACATCCGGCCCGCTGCGTGTCTCTGTCCGGCCCGCGTGAAGCCATTCATAACCCCCCAACACCGCACCCCCCAACGAAACTTTGTTGGCACGTAACTTTGCCGAGTTAGTGTAGCGCGATAGCGATAGCGTGCTTCCTCCCCGTCAACGAGGTGTAGGTACAGAATTAGTCCGGGTGCAGAATCGTTCCAGGCAGAAGTGACTGCCGATACGGCAACTCCATTGGGACATACCTCTACATCGCGTTCGAACGTGATATATGGATAGATTGCGGTACGTTTATAGAGTTGCCGTATGTGACGTAATTGGCAGTCGCCTCTGTCCAGTGGGCGAATGCCAACAACGTCACATACGGCAACTCTATTAGGACAAACTACATCGGTTGATTAAGGTTATCTTTTTTTTTCTGTCAATCCCTGCCGTATTTACAGTACTTTGTATTATATTGTATACACGAAATTCTCTCTCTCTCTCTCTCTCTCTCTCTCTCTCTCTCTCTCTCTCTCTCTCTCTCCTCTCTCTCTCTCTCTCTCTCTCTCTTCACAAGCTCGTAAGCACTACTTCCAGATTGCCCGCACTGCCAGTGAGGGGAAATGTGTCATGTTCAAAGAGCTGAGACGCAGGCTGGTGAGAAACACTGTCACCAGCATGATTTCTATCTTGAGAGCCAGTCAGCAAGGAGAGGGGGTCCGGTACCCTTCTAAGCATGAAGTCACTGCAATGTCTCAAAGACTAGTGGAGTATTATCCCATGCTGAAGGATTAAGACAAAACAATGAAACATGTAAGTGATTATATTATTTTGCGCACTTAGATTTTGAAGCGTGTGGTTATTTTTGGCTGATACTTTTTTTATCTGTGCATGTTCACTTTCCATCTTTATTTGTTCTTTCAATGAGTGAAATTTTATTTACCACAGGAGAGCACTTACAAGAATCTTCACAAGAGATTCACCAGGGAGGGGCCACAAGAAGAAAAGGCATCGCATTGACTTCTCAGCAAGTGACCAAGAAGAAGATCATGATGCAGACTCAATTGGTGGATCAACAATTATTTTGTGTCACACACCAGGGCGCAGTTCTGATAATGGCCACACTTCACATAAGTAGAAACATGTCCATTTTAATAATAATGATAATGTATGAAAGCTAGGCAATGTTTTGATAGTTTTGGATATCATGATATATCACAGGCATTTTTACATTTGAATTGTCATTTGATATATTTTGATGCTCCAAACAATTTCATCCATTTGACTGATTTACTGATTTGTCTCCTCCATTTCATCAGCCAAAGATGGTCTGACAGCACAGGCCAGACATTATCAGACCCTGCAGGAGCTGTACAAGAAACCAAAACCCAACCAAGATGCTGTCTCCCAAATTCTTGACCTGCAGTTTCAAGCAAGAAGATCCTTCATTGATAGTGATGTTCTGAAAGAACAGGACAAGGCCAACAAAGATCCTGGATGCATATCCATGTGTCAAGGATCTTTATCGTGTAAGTGATTAACTTGTTTTGGTTTATGATGAAAAGCAAGCATTTTTGCAGATTTTAACACTGACTTGCATTATAGGCGATGAATGAGCTGCGGCGCATTCTGGATAAGGGCAACAGAAAATTCATTGATGAACTAAAAAAAGAGATGGGAAGACTTCTGCACCAATGTGTAATTTTATGGTGTTTGGAAAAAAAATGAAGTGATGAAGCCACGCATAACGCTGGATGTAGGTGAGTGGGACATGCCAGTGAGGCACTGCTTCATGTCATTCAGGTGAAAGTTTGTTCGCATTTTCTCACATTCAACACCTCATAGTTCCATGCATGGATGTGGCGTTTCCTTCTTCTTTTTCTTTAGCCAACAGAAGATCCCACAATGTACTCGCAGAAGAGGTCTTTCTGCAGCCCTGTGTTGCTGTTTGATGGGACCCGCTGTCTCATCTGGCTTGGAGCCACTCCCGCCACCACGCTTGCCAAGGAAGACTTGAGTGACGGTCTGCTTCATCTGATGGATTACTACTATGCCCTGCACCTCACATATCCAAAAGTGTGTGGCAACCCTTCTCTCTGTCATTCAGACAGAAGTGCTACAGGATACTATCCATGAGTGAGACACCACAGCCTCATACAAAAAAGACCATGGCAGAATGGAAAGATTTTATTAGGGAGTAGAGCTGTGTACTCGGCATAGGTAGTGATACACTCCCCTGGTAGTTGTAACTTGAGGGTGGGAGTCTGTTGGAACAAACATGTTATCAGTGGTGATAGGAACACAACACTATATGCTGTCCCCATACTGTTTTTGTTTTTTTTGTGTCAGGGAATCTGAATCAATATTCAATAATGATGACGGTGAATATTGTAACAACACAACATTACTTGCGTTCTAGAAATGATTGCTTGAGATTGTTTTAAGATGCAATGCCTTAGTGACGTTTTTATTACAAGGCAGTGAAGGCACTGTCAGCAATTTAAGTGAATAAATAGTTGTTGACAATATTAATTTTGTTTGATTATTTTTTTTTTTGGGGGGGAGTGGGCGTAGGGGGGGTGGATGCTTTGTCTCATTTTGAGAAAAAAAAGCTAATATTGTGAACACTTAAATTAAGAAGAATTGCACTGTTAGTAGGTCTGGTTTTAAGATCTTTTCATTCAAATTAAGAAAGAAGCAAACGTGAAAAAAGAATTGAGAAGCTAGTATCAAGTTTATTTGACTTAGTACAGTCCTTGGAATGAGTGCTTTACTGTTTATTTCAAGAGTTTTTCCATTCTTCAAATACCTAGATATATCGTCTTATTTTAAGAAATCTTACCAAGTCTAAATATCTTACTGCATTGGCAGATAATTTGACTTGTTTCTAGCCTGTTCTTTCTCAATTTAAGTGTTTATTTCTTAGATATATTTTGCAGTGTGTGGACACCGAGGGGAGCTCTAGAATTGGCTCATTCAACCGACCAACGAGCCAATCAGCAGCGGCGTCACAGGCCCTCCTCCTTCTTTGTTCTCTCTCTCACTTTGACTTCTGCACTGGACAGCCAGGTTTGTGGAGGGAAGGTTGGAACAAAGTAAGGACGGGGTACCCCATACATTCATGTACGTAGAGTCACTAAGTCTTAAACTCACCAGGTTTGTATCGCTTATCGATAACCCTAATTCAATGCAAGTCGATGGAGGTCAAAGGTCAACTTTGTCCTAGAGACATGGGGCCACTTTCAGGTTCATCAGGATCCTCCTGGACACACCCATGCCAAATTTGGGGCTTCTAGCCCATGAGGAACCCCGAAACCCTCACTCTAATTCCAGCCTTATCGCTAAACCCTAATGCAGTGCAAGTCTATGAAGGTCAAAGCTCAACTTTGTCCGAGAAACATCAAGTGTTTTTTTCATGAATCATTCATCAATGTTAAGAGTTTGCTTTTTAGGAGAATTCACAATAAAAATACATTGACACTGTCAAAGATGGACTCAAGCACTATTATTGAACTATACTGTATTTTTTGAGTGATGTGAAGCTTTTGACAAGCGCTGCGCAAAGGAGGCCCATTTGTTTTTGTTTTTTTTCAGGGGGCCCAAAATTCCTGGCGGCACCCCTGAGCGTTCATCTCCAGCACTAAGGCAGTGGAGCTGCCGGCCACGAGAGAAGAATTAACCAGTCCATTGAAACCATTTGTTTGGTCTAGTGAGTGGCAACAGTCCTTTGAGGATCTTAAGTGCCTTCTCAGCTGTAACCCTGTCGTGTCTGCTCCAAATTTTTCCTCATTGGCTAGAAGCCCCAAATCTAGCGTGGGCACTTCTTGGGGGCTCCTGATGAAAAAGCAAGTGTCCCCATGTCTCTAGGACAAAGTTGAAAATTCACCCCATAGACTTGCATTGAATTAGGGTTAACAATAAGGCTGAAACTAGGGTTAGGGTTAGGGTTAGGGTTATCTGAAATTAGGGTTAGGGTTTCGGGGTTCCTCAAGTACTAGAAGCCCCAAATTTGGCGTGGGCGCTTCTTGGGGGCTCCTGATGAAAAAGCAAGTGGCCCCATGTCTCTAGGACAAAGTTGAAAATTCACCCCATAGACTTGCATTGAATTAGGGTTAACAATAAGGCTGAAACTAGGGTTAGGGTTAGGCTTAGCTGAAATTAGGGTTAGGGTTTCGGGGTTCCTCAAGTACTAGAAGCCCCAAATTTGGCGTGGGCGCTTCTTGGGGGCTCCTGATGAAAAAGCAAGTGGCCCCATATCTGTAGGACAAAGTTGAAATTTCACCCCATAGACTTGTATGGCATTAGGGTTAGGGTCCAAGAGTACACATACACATTTTCTTTTGCTTTTTTGATTTAAACTCATCGTCTCCAGCTGCAAAGGTACAGAAACCTTTCTGTGTTTTGATGTCGTGTGTGAGAAAACATCACTTTTTTCTGTAAACTTGTGTTATCATTGTCCTTCATTGAAAATGACACAATCTTTCATCAACACCAAGGCATTCCGTCGCTCTCTGGCCATGAAACGACGCCTGGAGCAAAAATGGGATTGGACACCTTTTCCACCTCGGAAGGACTTTGAACGTCGTGAGCACTTCCACGTTCATGATTTCATGTTCTGCCTGTGTTATGTTGTATTCCAAATAAATCTTACAAAAACATATTTAGATTTTTCTTTTTTGTCAATTTACACAGGGCGCGGTACTGGTCAGCGACCTGGGTGCGAAGATGGCCCGTTTTGCTCCTGACTGACAAAACAGTGCAAGTTCGTTCTTAAGGCCCAGCAACCAGACAAGAAGGTATGGGTCGTGATTTTGTCAAGCCACGAGTTTCTTTATGTTTTTGTTCTGGTGGTGGGAGACTCACATCTCTGTCCACTTGTGGATGGTTTTGTGTTCTCGGCCCGGGCAACAACCTTGAACACGGGCTTGTAACAGACTCCGCCCAGGATTTTGCTGCGCTACTGGCAACTGTGTTGGACCGCTTGCCCAAGGTTTGTTTATCTGCTGTGACAAACAAATTTGAACACATGAATGTCATCACCACTTTGTTTTATCAATATCAAGTAATTCCATGATCCATAGTTCAATAACAAGAATATTCATGAATTTATTTTGCATTTTTATGTTTGTTTGGTTTTTTTTTTTATATATACAACTATTTTGTAGGTGTTTGTGCTTGACTTTCCACCTCGCCTGACTGTCAAGCCAGAACTACAAACAGCGCTACGTCAAGTATATCATCGTGTTGCTGCACGCATGGGTGTGTAAAATACATATTTTTGTTGTATTTTTTTCTCTTCAGTGACACTGTGCTAACAGATATTTCTTAGAATTGTGTGATTACACAATTGATTATGTGACACTTCTTCCAGGTTTAACATTTGTGTATATGGCCGATCACCTCCCCCTTCGTCAGCTGTACATGGTGGTGTTATGATGGTGTAAGTTTTGCCTTCTTCAGCCTTACTTGCTCTTCATTTGATATGACAAATATGTGTTAACATGTTGTTTTCTATTTACGTGCACCTCAGGACTGATTTTGGTGGAGCGTCTGCATGCTGCAGTGCTCCATCAGCTCGCACCCCCTTCACCTAGGCCAGGGGTGTTGTGCCACAACCAATCATCGCCCAGGGTGTCTCCCAGAGTGGTTGTGACAGGTCCTGTCCACATGCCAGTGTATGGACCTGCTCCTGAATGGACTCTTGTTGGACAGGAGGTTGAGGTAACCTGTTCATCCCTCTTTTTTTTTTTCTTCCCCCAATCGTGTATTTGTCAAACAGTGCAACTTTTTATTTTAAAAATGAACACTTATCCTAAGTTGACTCTGATTTCCTCTCCTCTTTTTTTTATAGACAGTACCAACAGCTGTTGAGACTGCATTTCACACAGACATCCCGTCCAATCCCGTGTGGTTCAGTGAGGCTGTGCTGCTGGACCACATGGAGACCGTCGTGGAGTCATCTGGCAGGGTTTCCCCAGCTGCCACGGTAACATTCACACAATTATTCATACACTTATCAACTAGGGGTGGGTGAAAAAAAAATCAATATTGCAATATATTGTTGTGCTTTCTGTCACAATAAATAATCGATACACTGACGGCAAATATCAATATTTTTTTCCAAACACCACCTGTCCACCTTTCCCGGGAAAGATAAAATCTCTCCCAGGACACAATTTGTCCCGTTTTTTATGGAAAATGACAAATCCTCATTTAATTTCCGTCTGTGGTCTAGATAGGGTTGCCAACCCTCCCGTAAAATACGCGATTGTCCCATATTTGGCAACTAAAAAGCCTGTCCCGTAATGAACTGATGGGGGACGCACTTCACTTTTTCCCGTATATTTTGGGGACACGGTTATTTATTTCTTTATTTTGTCTGCATCATTTTTTATTGATTTTCAGAATTGGGGCAGTGAAAGTATTTTTTTCCCTCTCTCATCTTCCCGTCGGTTTGTATATCCCAAGTCCCCAAGTTGAGATAAGACAAGTTGCTACTGACTTTACATTACCAGAAAGCACTGTCCTTGTTTACATGAAAGTTATTAATGTTCATGCACTTTAATATGTTTGCTTGTGCAGTGCACGTTTGTTTGTACATTATACAAAGTTTTGGAATAAATGCAAGATCACAGGCATTTTCCTTTTTATGGGTATTTTTTTCTTTTTCAGTCACATATCGTCTGCAAAATTTCGAAGATATCGAAGATATCGTGTGTCGTGATGTTGTCATTATCGTGGGCCAAATATCGTCACAGTATCGAATCGTGGGTTAGCCGTATCGCCCCACCCCTATTATCAACACAAGATCACATATGTACAGTACATGTACAGTTTAATTAGTGTGTTACTTTGTTTATGAATTAATTTCTTTATGTTCTTCCAGATGTCCAGCCTGAGACGTCGATCAGCACGCGTTGCCTCAAAAACCAAAACAAACAAGTGACATGTTGGTATTTGGGATATGTGTATTTCATTGTGTGCATCTTTGTGATAGGACAATAAATGCAGTTCTTTAAACGTTACTTTGTGTCCTTGTATTTGCAGGTGTGGGCAACACGTTCAACTGTCCACATGACTGAGTCTGCCTCCAGCAATGTCACAGCAGTGCAGCAGGTTTGTACTTATTCATTTCCACTTCATCACCTGTGTGTGTTTTCTAGGCTTTACACCGATCTTATCGGCTGTATCGGATCGGCCGATATTTGGCATTTTTAGAAACGTTCATGATCGGGCGTCATGTCATGAATCACCGATCAATGACGTCATGGTCGTGTTGAAACTTTTTTAATCTGTCTCATTTCCTCCAAAGTAGTTTCACAGCATCGACATGTTTATTTGTTTGTATCCGAGAGCTAATGATTCATGATTCAAAAACCTTCATTTTCGTCTTCGTGCCTCTTCCTGTTTTGAGTACTGTCGCTATGTGACGGACAATAAAGTTTCTTTGAATCTTCACGACAGCAACATCCATGGGCGACACAAACAAACGTGTCGGAGGTGTGGAAGTTTTTCAAAGTGAGACAAACAGACATAGCACAAGCTATCTGCAATATATGCAACGCTACAGTACCTAGCGGGGGAACTTTGGTAAAAAATTTCAACACCACAAATTTAATCAGGCACTTGGAAAAGATACACACAGAGGAGCATGTCGAGTTTAAGAAACGCAGCGCGGAGAAAGAAAAAGAAAAGCAAACTCTGAAACGGATGCTAAAGCAAACAACTTTAGACGGTGCTCGTGAGAAGGCAAGGGGTGTACAGAAACAAGTATTTATTGCCCCTAACGTGATCGGATCGGTGATCGGTGATCGGTTTATTTAAACTCACTGATAGGTGATCGGCACAAAAATCGTGATCGTGTAAAGCCTAGTGTTTTCCTTTCTATGTTTATTGGCATAAAATCACATCTTTCTTATTTTAATCAGGTGGAGGCGACGCCGCAGATGACCAGAGCTGTGCCCGTGGTTCCTGTGGCTCCCGTGGTTTCCAGCACCAAGCCAGAGGAGGCCAGCACCGTCCAGGAGGCAACACAGAAGATCAACTAAGCTAAGGAGGCTTTTCTTTCTTCTTCTGTTGCCTCTGACTGCTCCGCTCGTTCTACGCCTTGCACATGTGATTTGTGATCCATCATCAGTTCGTACTAGTGAAGATGCAGTGGCAGATCATGGCACTGGTATTAGATTAGCCAAGGTTCTGCATGGTTCTTTTCATGAAGGCGAAACCGGTCACGGTTTAAAATTCCAGCACCAGCTGGCAACAGTGAGTCACTTCAGAAGAGCAAAACTCCTCACTTTGACATGGATAATTCTGACGTAGAGTTTGTCAGTGCTGTGACCAATGAAGAGTGTAACTTCTCTCCCCTTGATGTTGATGTTTGTTTAGACCTTTGCAAAAACTTGAAGATTCATTTGGACCGTGCGAGTTTTCCAATTTCTGATTGCAAAGGCCCATTAGGTTCGCCGTGTACAAATGAGAATGTAGAGGCTGATGGAAACTGCTTCTTCAGAGCCATCAGTCAAGCTGTGACTGGTTTATAGACACAGAAGTGGAAATTCAGGTTGCAGCAGATTGTTTACGATTAGATGTGTACACTTTTATCGATGGTCATGGGTTGAAGTACAGCTCTTGCAAGAAACAATTCTCACATTGTATATATTTATGGATGTATTTGTTTTATATAGAAGCAGTTACCATAATCCAAATTAAAATAAGAATATAATAACAGAAATGCTTTTTCATTTTAAGAACAAAGCTGCATTATTTGACTCATAATTAAAATCATTAATAAATATTCCTATATGCATTTTCATTTTCTTATTCGTGTCGCACCTTTTATGACACAATCAAA